>NW_026864776.1:0-57270 GCF_026571515.1 Ruditapes philippinarum | reverse complement strand
CTTTATCAAGAGAATATCCTTCAAAGCAGGAGCAAATGTATGACCCTATCGTGTTATTACACAAGTGTGTACAGTTATGTCCACCATGTTTACATTCATTTACATCTGCATTACACAATTGTAAAAATATTAGCACAAAATTATGGTATGATTCGTTAAAGAAAATAAACTGTTTAAAATATAAAACGGTACATAATTAATTTGAAAAAAAAGATTGTAATAGTAGCAACTCATATTGGGAAATATTACATTGTCAAAGTACATACAATATTATTGTGTTTGTACACACAAATTATACAGTTATAACCATTGCAACCACGGTATGCTCTGCGATTAAATAGAGAAAATAAGATTTGGAATTAATGTGCTAAATTGGGTGGTCATGATATTACCATTCTTTTATATTTTCAAGATTTGTGATTTCTATAAATAATGCAATATGTATTTACCTTGTAGAACAATATTTATATAAGCATCAGAAGAGGTGATATTAGTCACTATATTCCCAGCAATACAATTGTACTTGTCGTAGGTATCAATTTCTGTAACGTTTAAAACGGTCAGAATATTGGAACTTTCTCCTGGGATAATCGTTTCATTTTTCAGCCAAATAAAATCAGGTTCCGGATCGCCTATAGCAATGCAGAATAATGTAACATCGCTCCCGTATAAGACAGTCTGGTTGTTGAGCTGTTTTACAAACGTGGGAGCCTCTGAACAAAATAAATTCATACTGACAAGTCTGTTAATGTTAAAGAGAACATACTCAAATGCGGACGCTGTATCAATTATAGAAGAGGATTCGTTCTGAAATGTTTCAATCAGTATACTTTCAAGAACAAGAATTGACTGTTGGATGTTCGATATGTTTGGAATAGTTTCTGATTCATAAAGAACGTACAAGTTGGAAATAGCGTAAAATATACAGTCCTGGAAGTCTTCGCATTCGGATTCATTGAAATAATCCCTTGTCATATTTTTCATCGACGTAAACCAGGCATTTTGATAATCAATTGTCTCAACAGATTTCATTTCATCATCCACGCTTTTACTTGAAACACTTACCGCCGACTGAATTTCAATAAGTAGTGGATCTTCAGCAGCTGCCGTTTTTGTATCATTGATTGCTTTGTCAATGTCATTAGCTGTCATGTTATAATCAGCAGTAGCAAATTCGCTACTTATCCCGACGCTGTCACTTGTCATATTGTCAGAAGGTACTTTTACACTGCTGAACTCTTGTAGCTGCCTCTTTACATTGTCAATTTCTCCGATGTAAGCTTTCGAATCATTTACAACTTCATGCAAAGAATTGAAAGAGTCCTGCATAAAGCTCTGTATCAATGTAATTGTTAAACATTTTTCCCTATATAATTCTACTCTACTCCCAGAATTACTATCTTCTGATCCACGAAAGCCACTAATATTTTTACTCAAATCCATCGTTCCATCAAAGTTATTTAAGGTATTGTTAACATCATCCGATTCCCGAATTTTGCGAAGCAAGACATGCATTCTTGATGAGGCATCAAACTCTATATCTCTACGTTTACGATCAGGAAATATTTCGCCAAAAGTATCAATTATAGCTTTAATTGTTGCCCGTGCTGCCTGCCAAATACTTTGCAATATGTTTTTGAAATTTATTTTTAACTTAATTTCGGACCAGCCGAGCTTAAATGCATTTACTTCACATGAAACTTCAAATACAGGAAGATCTTTTGCTGACATTTTTATATCAAATCCACAGTTTTTAACATCTATAATAGTTTTCAAACCATATTCTATGACGAATTGAAGAACTTCAGCAGCAGCGCCGATGACAATTTTGACTGCTTCTAAAGCAATTTTTGCTGCCTCTAAAACGCCTTTTGCTACATCCAGGCCAATTTTTGCTAATTCTAAAATTCCTTCTGCCACAACCAAAACAACACGAGATTTATCTACTACGAACTGAGCAACTGAAACAGCTGCTATAGCAACATCATATGCAAGCATCGCAACCCTTACAAATACTTTTGCCAATTCTAGTACAATATAAGCTGCAGCTCGAATTATCCGGCAAGCTATATTTGCCAGGACGCAAATTGGATCTGGAAAACTTATCATACAACTTGTGAATTTGCAGCATGGATAAGGTATCTTTGCAAACCATACTTTCTTGTAGCAAATTCTACATTTAATTCCAGGTATGCAAATTTTTGTGCATGACCTTATTGTACACAAATTATTGATATCTCGCTGTTCTTTTTCCAATTTCTGTATTGCCTCATGCAGAGGCCCCTTTGCATTTTCAAGTTTTTGCTTTGTTTGTTCAAGTTTTTCTACAGCATTGTCAAATACAACATTTGCAGCGCCGACGTCTTTTTGTGTTTTGTCTAACCAATCTTGTGCTTTAGTCAAGTCTTTTTGTGCTGATATGAGCGCGTTCTGCACTTGAGTCAATCGTTTTTGAGCTTCATCCGATATCATCCGGATAACTTTCTTCAATGCATCTAAGTAACTGCTTTGAAAAGAAGACCTGTCTGTTTGTACCTGTCGACGATATCTATGATAATACTGATAGCGGAGTTGTACCAATGATGTTTCCGTGATGTAATCACGGCGTTTCCTTGCTTTTGCAACAAATCGTCCACGAAGATGAAATGTCAGTTCATCCCATTCTTTCCCAATTGCCGCTTCAACATCTATTTGAGCTAAGAAAATATCCCAGATGTTTCCCTCTAAATAGAAATATAGACCTTTTATGCTGATAAAAAGATCTCCAGTTACTTGAATACCTAGCATTTTTATATGTGCCTGCAACTGCAAGAGAGCAGTTGACGAAGTTGTCGAAAATGCAATGGCTAAACCTCCTCCGGTCTCACCTTTAAGAAATTTTCCAAATTTGTTTACGGATGAAACCCTTCCTAGAACTCGCACAGCATTTTCTCCATCCAATAATTTCTTAACGGCTTCAAAACGGCTACATCAGAAAAGGTCTCCTCTTGAATATATCAATTCAAAGTCGAATCCAACGAGTTTTAAACCCCAAAAAGTCCAGTCTGAGGTGAACTTCAATCCAAAGCCCGTGTAGTTTCCAACAGAAGATACAATAGTATCAGTTATATTTTCGTTATATTTCTGACATTATCCTCTATCATTTTGACATGATCATCTAGTAGTTTTACAAAATGATCTTTCGATTCATTTATAACAAATTCAGTTCTATCTTTTAAAACAATAAGTGCTGACCTTATATGTTCTAGGTTTTTGTGGATACCATTGATATCTTTGATCAGCTCTTTATAGTCTCCAGTAAACAAATCATTTAAATGTACGTGTATTTTTGTCTTAATTATATATAAAGTATCTTTTATTTGTACAACAACTGTTTCAATTGTATTTGAAACGGCGAGTTCGGTATTTAACAATCCTTCGTTAAGTATTTCTGTGGTTTTGTTTAAGAAATTGTCAAGTTCGAGTATATCGTTTGCTATACTAAACTGTATTCCTTCTAAAGGATTATCTTTTGGATCTGTGTTCATGAACAAATGTACACGATTTACTTGAGAAAAGTCTTCAAGAAAAGGTATTCCCTTAAATGGGTTCGATTCAACCATTAATGAGAGGAACAATCCTTCTGGGTTTGAACCATCACCACACCATTGACGACTTGAACCTTAGAAAAAGAAAGATTAATGATACACACTATCATAATTATATGACATTTTCATTACAGGGGAATACTCATTTTTTACTTAATAAAGATAGTACATTTATCCATTTAAATCTGTTTTACAATTTAAATAATAAAATGAATAAAATTTAAAATAAAACACAAGACAGTTCGTGACACAAAGTAAATTATAATAAATTCATTATGAACATTTTTGCTGATATGCATCTACTTGAAGAATTTACCTCCGATAGAAATATACGCATTTGCAGTATATTTAAGCAATTGAAAGGTCAAAGAACGTTCCTTGCCAAATAAATCAAATCGGAGAATAGGTGACAAAGATAGTTGGATATCGATAAATCCTGTCCACTCTTCTACAAACATTGATGTTAATATCTACAAATTTAAACAGTCATTTAGATTAAATCCAAATATATAAACAATTAAAGGGATCGATACGCCAAAACGTTTAACTTAGTATTTGACTTTCGTTATATTATTTTGTTAGTCAACATCTTATATTGTGTGTCCAAATCTTCTAAAACAACTATAGCATTTGTTTAGTGTACTTATGAAGATATTCCTGTGGTATGGGAACCGCATCTGATGAAAAGTGCTCACGGCGGCTAAGCACATAATTTTGCGCTTGGACAGCTCTTATACTATACAATTATCATATGATTGACCACTCGTTTTATTAACAAATTATGTGCAAAAAATAAATTAACTTTATAAACATTAAGATTATTCATTATAACCATTTGAATAGGAAACACAATTACGTCAATGTTTTGCACAATACCGGTATGTAAAATATCATGCAACTTTTACAACGAATATAACCGACATGCCACCGCGAATAATAACGATGGTTACTTGAAATTATTTGTATTTTGTTTTTGTTTTGTATTTTTTTCATAAAGGATAATTTGACTTTGACTAATTTTTTTTTGCTCTGCAATATGATTTGATGCATTATATACTTCTAATACAATCAATGTTTACCCTATTGATTAAGTATGAAATAGTCATTAAGGAATTCGTTGTGGTATATACACTATTACTTAATTCGGAAATGTTTGACACATAACGCTAAGAAATGTTTATAATTAGCTTTATTCTCTTTGATTTCGTAAACAATATTTGAATATTATATAAAATTACATTTTCTATATCTTATTAATGATGAAATATTATTGAATATATTAATGTATAGTTTGATGTAATAAATTACTGTCGTTCATTTTACACAATAACTTACGTTAATCATATATTAGGGGCGTCCGTGGTCGAGTGGTTAAGGTCGTTGACTTGTAATCAATTGCTCATCACCGCCGAAAAGGACTTTCGATTATTTCATGTGAGGAAAATATTGAATTAGCTGACGTACGGTCGGTGTTTCAACTCAGATGCCCGTTCGTGTCTGAAATTATTCACGACAGGTTACCTAACGTCGTTCTCCCGATTGACATATGAACTAATATGTATCGATGCGACGTAAATTCCATCCAATGAAAATAATCTCTTTTATTTTGTACAAGTTTTGTTAATATGAATCGATGTACTGTTTGTTTGACAACACATAGCTAAACATAAAGTGTTTGTGTAACCATGATATTGATATGATTTTAGAAATGAAAATGAGGTTCAATGATTGTGATGGCACGTACAAATTTGAAATGATTCGAATGACAAAACATATTAACAGAGTGCATAAACAGAGTAACTAGGTTTGGGTCGCAAACTTAAAATCTAAATAAAATGAAAAACTGAAAATAACACTTACTGTTTGAGTGCTTGGAACACCAAAATATATATCAGCGTTTCCTTCCACTGTAAAAAGATTGTCATATTTGCTGATATCACCACCTATCCAGACATTCACATTAGGCTGAATTCTTCATTGTAAAAACATTAAATTAAAGAACAGTTTAAACAACGCAAACTAGAAAATAGACTAGATATACATTGACAATCAAGTCGATAAAAGGCTAACACAGAAATGATGCATTTAAATGATTGATTTGCTGATACCAATATATCAGCAAACAAATTGCAAGATGTGTTTGATATGTCCAAGACAATATAATCTGTATGACATTTCAAAGGGGTCGTAAATGCGCCAAGAAATTAACACTAAAATGATTAAAATATCAAAATTAATTACTACATACAACCATAAGATTCCTGACCTTTGTGCTACGAATATTACTCTACCACCTTACAAGTTGCATGCTAGTAAATATTTGTGAAAGAAAAGAATGATAAGCAATGATAAAACGACATATATAAGATCCGTACATAATTTTGAGCGAACTATAGGACGGCCAACGCAATTACTTTTTGTCTGAAAGAGACAAAACAGTAGTAACTCGCATGGGATTTTATATCGACTAGGTAGATCCTGTTTATCTCCTTTTACATTATTTCTTCTTAAAATGATACTCAACTACAATCAAAAGAAAATGCGACATCTCTTATAATTAAGATAAATGGAGTTAAGCATACGGTGTAAACATTGTGTCCCCGTTCCAGAGTTGTTCAGATAATGTCTGGTAATTTGCATTTATTCCTTTCAAAAATGAAATTCCAATTCCTCTCGGACGAATGTGCAAGTTTTGTCTATTTTTAAGCACTTGGAACATGCTGATGTCTACAAACATATCTCGGGAACCATCTGGTATCATCAAAAACACTGTCCCGCCATTATGTTGGCAAAGGTCGACAATCAAGCAAAATCGTCTCGAACTTAATGGTTTTGGTATGTCTATCACATCCCCTAATATATTGAGCTTAAATCCTGTACTAAACCTAAATACCGTGTATAAATGATTTGATATAACTGGTGCACCGTCACACCACGAAACATCATCCATGTCTCTCCCATAAACAAGAGTACTTTTTGTATCTTGAATAGACAAAACTTCACTTCTTGATTTTTCAAATCTTAGCCAGGAAGGCATTGCAGGAAAGAGCGAAAATAATAAAGTCTTCATAAAGGAGTCCATACTTATGAAATCGAATATATCACTTTCAACAAGATCAAACGCTGCACAACCATCGTCTGTTTTTCCACTTTCCATTATTGCTCCTTCAGTAAATTCGTGCAGCGACCCATAATTTAACGTAAACTCGCCATTTCTTACAATCACCTCAAGTCCCTTTAGTGATATTGGTACAGAGAAATTGTTTACGTTAGCAAAAACAACACCATGTGTAAACAGCAGGTTTTGATCTACATGCAGTTTATACCAGTGCGCTGTAGAGCTTAAATAAATTGTAATGGCATTTCCATCTACGCATTGGGCAAGCGTTACAGTGAAACACGCTTTCGGCAGGAGCTGTCGAGGAATTTCGAGTCGTTCAAACACAGTCTGCTCTTCTACTTCCCCTAAAGTTAAACATCAAACGCTAGATAGTTTTAAGTTTCATGTATATAACCAGCATATCGAATATCCTATTAGTCTTAATAAGTTTCTAAAAAAGTAAGTGATATCAAATTTACTAAATTCCAATTTTCCTTACTTTGTTAACAACAATCTTAGTTTCACATTTTTCAGCTTATTCAAATAGATCATCATCACTTTGTCCATAACACCAGACGATATAATGTTGTAGTTCTTATATACACGTCTTCAAAGTTTTTGCCTGCTAATGATTATTGCCAAAATTTTGACAACACAACTCATGCTGTATAATATTCATATTCTAAATCTTGAGCAATGCTTATGATCTATCTGCTTACCTACAAAACACGAGAAACCATCTTCCCTTAGCTCTCGATTTCCTATACAACTGCAGTAAAACGAACCTTCTGAGTTTGTACATACCTCTTGACAACCCCCATTTGCGAATTCGCACTCATTAATATCTAAAAGTTAACCAATATATATTAAAATTTACAGTTCTTTATAGGATCTGTATCAAGTTTTTAATGAGCAAAGCCTGTGCTGCCGATTGAAGTAAACTCATTTAAAAATATATAAACCATTTCAAAACTGAGAACCTTCTGATCAGTGTATTTAACCCAGCCAGCAAGATCATATCGGGCCGATATAGGATTAATGTCGGCATGTCGGCAAAATATGCTGACTATTGGGCGACGTCGGACCGCTTCAGTGCGTATTATTGAGTATTATAAATATTGAGTATTTTGAAAAATTCTAATTGCAATGGTATTGTTTACTTAACAATGTGAATAAATATATACCTGTGTATGATTTCAATTACTAGAACCACATTAACCACATTTCGTGTTACATCAAAAAATATACATCGGGTCTGCATCGGGCCTACATGACCTATCAATGCAACTATTTTGTATATCGCATTGACATTGGTACGATATTGCGTTTTCTGTTGAATTGTAAATCATGCAGCAAATAATTGTACATTTGATATGAATTTCTAAAATAATCATAGTTAAGTTTGGAAATGATATGTGGTTTGTTATTAAATTCAATATTTATGTTTTGACTACATAAAAATCACTCTTTTATTATAATTTAAATGAAAAGCTTGTAAATATTCACTGCAGTCCTACAATTAACAGATTAAGAGCTAACAAAGGAAGGTGATGAAAAGCATGTTTTTTTATTAATGTAATGATGATTCAACAAATCTGTAAACGCTGTTAATAATTTGATTTTTACACTTAAAATTATTGGAAAAACACAATTTATCTGTTTGTCTCTTTTTTAGATGTAAAATTATGTTTGAAAATATTTGTCACATGATTTCGCGACATGCATGTCATTTGCACATTTAAGTTAAAATATATATGTCTTTATTATCTTATTTTGTAAAATAATTATCTTTTATTTTGTGTTTTTGCAGGTTATGCCAAATGCTTGCTGCTAGATGTCATCAACATGCTAGCATAAGGATGATACCTGGTCGATATAGGACCGATATCTTTCTACTGTTGGCTGACATCGCACCGCTATTGTTTTGATGTAGGCCCGATGTCGGCAAGAAATATCGGGCCTATATCGTTAAGATATCGGCCCGATATTGTGCTGCCGATGTCGGGCCAACATCATTCCTATTTGCAGCCGAGGTTAAAGCCGACATCGGACCGTCATAGAAAACCATGTCGGTTTGATGTCGGGCCGATAAAGAATGTTGGCTGGGAATGCGTTGATAATGGAAACAAAATATAAAGATGTACTGATTTTGTTAATAATTAAATGTAATTGATACTTATAGCAGTTTAATCGTATAAAATTCGTTGGATTTTTATGTTTATTACAACCATCAGAATGATTTTAAAGACAGTGTATTCGCTTTTTTAAATTTCAAAGTAATGCAGTGTTCATTCGACATCATTTTTGAAAAACCAATCTTATAATGATGAATTCGACACGCCGGTTATCACTGCTTTAAATGTACACTGTCACATGTAACTCAGCGATCTTATCGGATTGAACATTAATCTTCAGGTATATATCATAGCAATGTTATTTTGATAAACGTCTAATTTAGCTAGATATGTTAAAAGCCAACCTTGACAAGATGACATCAGTCGTTGGAGACTGCAACATTTTAACTGTTGACGTGATGAGTTATATAATTATGATATTCTTATTGACTAGAAAGTTCTTTACCGATAAATTGAGTTAATAAATGAACAACGAAATGTTATTTTGGTGACAAAAACGTTGCTGTGACCATAGTAAAACGGAGTTTAAATGAATATGAGAATACCAGAGTATTTGCAATAATATTATTAAAGGACCAGAAAATGTTGACGCTGTTAGATCTGTGGAATGTAGAGTATCTTGGCCAGTCAGTCATCATAACGCACTGATAAACTGTGTCTTAATAGGAGTTTACTCACCTGTTTCGCAGTGTTTGCCGTGGAAACCTGTTTCACACGTACACGTGTATTTGTTCAACCCATCAACGCATGTACCTTTGTTCATGCATACAACGCCTTCACAGTCATCAACGTCTGTAATTTAATTGAATATTTTTGAGCTCTTTTTGTATTGACCACATTTGTTTAAGAAAATGTCAGAAAATACTTACAGTTATAACCTTTTGAATCATTATATACAATTACATTTTTATTTAATGTCCATATGAAGTTGATATATATTGACAGCTGCGCCCATTTCCTTTTCGTCTTTGTTTCCTCTCTCGGTTTATTTATGTGTCCTGGAGATTTAATTTATACACACTTTGATTTAAGTTCAGTTACATTTTAGCCTGTTCAGATGCTTGAAGCTGTCTCGACACAATCATGAACACTTAGAAGCTAAAATTTTTCACTAGTTAGGTTTCAGTGGAAATGTTCATGCTAGAAAAATATAACGATCATATATTCACCTGGTAACAAAAAGGAAATTCTAATTTGATTTTTATCAACACTATCTATATACTCTTATTTTACCGTTCACTACTATACGAAATTAATTTTAAACTGTATGTGACCGAAAAATGGTAGTGAAATGTTCCACAAACATATTTTGTTTGCTATAACACAAATGTAAATCAAGGACATGTAGTTAGATCAAGTGAGGTGTTTATCTCTGTTTATTAAAAGCGTATATTATTTTATAAATGCATACTAACCTATACAAGAAAAACCATCTGTGTTAAGGTTGAAACCACTATAACAACTACACTTAAAGGACCCAACTGTGTTGTCACAAATTTGAGAGCATAATGCACTTGATTCAATGCATTCATCTATATCTATATGAATAAAAAGTGTGTTTCATCATTTCATAGTACACACCTACAACATAACACATACACACACGCACGCACATACACACAAGTCCAATAGACAGTATATATTTCCAATGGTATGAATGTATTCATCATTAACTTAATATAACTTACAAACATGGAACATAATACAAAGTTGCATAGAATAATCGTATGTAATAAGCACATAAATCAGTCAACAAGTTTAAGCATTTTGAAAATTAACTTAGATGTATATTAATAGTAATAAAGACTTATGGCTGCTTCGTTTATCATATTTTAACGATTGCTTGCATATAAAACCCGCGCCAGATCCGCTAGGCGTACAATATAATACAAACCACTGTTTTAACAGGCCATATAACATAGCAAGAATTTATGACAAATTCATAATTTCGCAAACTTATTTTCTTTAAAAAATAGAGATTTCTGCATAAATTGACGGCATCCGTGTATTAAGTTTATATAATGGTAGGATTTACCAAAGCATAGTGATGTAACAAATATTATTTTATGACTGTAATATAGTGTATTGGAAAACACATCAGGCATGAAGTTAGTTTTTTCATTCTATATATTCATCAATAAATCTAGTAACTTATCTTTGCACATTTATAAACGTTTATCTTACCTTCACACACTTCGCTATCTGTACTTGAAAACACAGCTTTGTATCCGTTTCGACATTCACACCTGTGTGAACCTGGCTCATTGATACATGTTTGAGCACATCCGCCGTTTCCAGTGTCACACTCATTCACGTCTTGATTATACGGATAAACATAAGTTTTTTTTAAAAGAATGAGAATAAATATCAGCAACGCAAAGCAAAGTTCACAGAACGCAGCACCCGACACGATCAATTTAGACCACCATCTTGATGATTTAATGTATATTTAGACAAAATAAATCTTTTTGTGGTCTAGCGTAGTGCAGTGGATCATTACTACTATGATAAGAATTCAACAAGCACGTACAGAGTGAAATAACAAACAAATGTATAATCAGTAGGTGTTCCACACTTTCCCTGATAAAATTCAAGCAAGAGCTTCCGGAAAGCTAGAAGACTGCATCAATACCGTGTCAGTGAATCACAAAGTCGAACGGAGAGAAAAAATAGACAAAATGTTATGCGAAAATAACCTCTCTTCATTTGTTATGACCTGAATTTAATTTAGCATTAAAGTTTCCATTTCACATAGTGATTAGAAATAATATAAAGCGATGAACATGGATACATGCAAAAGAGCTATAGACTTGGATACAAGCACAAATAGATAGAAAGAAGACGGAAACAACCTTTGCAGAAATAGCCGGTATTGTCAGGTATATAACCAGGGTCGCAGTAACATGTGTAAGATCCAGGGGTGTTGTTGCAGTAACCAACGCATTTGGCTGTTCCATCAACACACTCGTCGACATCTAGTCATGAATTAAAATAATATAGAATTGATTATTAATCATTGTCATAATTTGATTCCTTTATGAATATAGATCATACAAAATAATTATTTTACTTGAAGAATAAAACATGTGTCATCATAGTGTGTATTACATTTCTATCGTATAGATTATATAAAAAGAAATTGAAATATATTAACTGTTTTAAACTGCTTTTGATATTTGTTATATTTGCTATTACATTTATTTTTATTACTATTTTAATCAAACAAAGGCGTTCGCTCAAATTTGCTGTAAGCCTTTTTATTGTAGAAAAATTATACCTTCACACGAACGTCTGTCAACACCTAAAGTGTATCCAGTATTACATGAGCATGTAAAGGAACCTTCAGTGTTTGCACATTTCTGAGAACAAGCTGCTGTTCCGAGCACGCATTCATCCACATCTAAAACATTTCAAAACTTACAATCACCATTAAATATTAAAAAGCTGGTTTGGTTACATTTACGTGTTTATAATCATTCAATTTTCATAACTTCTCACTTTTTTACTATGTGAAATGGAATATACTATATATACTGTAAGGCATTTATATATAACTTAAATTTGGGATAAGCTCTTTAAAACTATGTGATAATAAGTTTGTTTAAACTAATGACCTGGAATACGTACGTAGATTATCTCATAAAGTCGAGTTGCCTGGCAAGCGGATGCCAAGATTATAATTCATTTTGCAAATTCAAAAAAAACGTCTTTAAAGAAACATAGTCTGTTCTGTAGGACTTACCGTTGCATGATCGTCCGTCAGTACCAAGTGTGTATCCTGCTCTACAGCTACACGAGAAAGATCCAACGTTGTTGTTGCATTGTTGACTACATCCTCCATTGTTGACATTGCATTCGTTTAGGTCTTATAATAAAATAACTTACGAATGACAGAAGCTATTTATTGATATATTGCTAAACATTCATTTCATTAATCACAGTAATGAATAAATGCCTTATCACTGGGTAACATTTTCGGAATAATATTATGTCAAGCATAATAAGTCAACCATTTAGTACGAAAAGCTAGGCGACGAATATTTACAGGGTAAAGAACACTCTAAAGAACAATTTTAATTTCTTAAATTCTGTTAATGATAAAGATGAATAGAAATAATTAATACTATATAATATTATTTGTAGACAAAACTACAAAAGCAATGACATGAAGAATAATATTAACCGTCTTTCTCTTACACTTTAGTCATACACATTCTTTATATATTTCATATGTTCGGTTCAGTTATTGCAAATCATACCCTTTTTAGTTTTGCAGTTTCCGAAACAAAGATCAACGAACGGCTATTTTGATTAATATATGCAATGATTAATCATTTGTTTTTAACAAATTATGCAAGTATTTTCTATTCTTTAAAAATGTTACAATTATATATATAAAAGTCTGTTCTATTAAAACAAAATAGTGGAATTAAACACAGATATGGCTATTTAAGAAAATGATATTTTTTCTTTGATTTTTTTTGTAGTCAGTTAAGGCTTTTTTATTTTTGAAAACATTTAAGTGTATATGTAAGAAGAATTTTGAGGTCTCAGATATCGTAAAAGTCCATGACTTCAAACCACTTGCCCTTTCCGGCTATGATGTTAAATTACACATGGATTTAGATTATTTTATACGAGTAAGCTCTCCAGATAGCTAAGAGAGTGCTAATGGTTTTACTCAGCTCATGCCTTTAATAATGCATGGATAGACGCTGAAGGATCCTTGTCGGGAATCGATAACGTCGTTTATAGCGCCTTACATAACGTGACGTTCCGCGCTTACGTAATCGTCACTTTTGACTTAACATGGTTTTTGTTGTTGACACTATATATGATTGTTGATCAGTAAAGGTCGAATCTGGAACTACGACTCATTTTGTCTAGTTATTAAACACCCCCACATTGTTGGTGCCGTGACAAAGTCTACAATCACAATGAATTTACAAAAGCTTCTTTTCTACAAGAAAGCTTCTTTCTACAAGAGAGAGCCAGCGACGACGAGTTGTCACTTTCGAAGAAGACAGCCCTGCTGGAAATCATGGAAGAAAAAGCCGAGATTATCAAGAAACTCAACGATATGATTGTTAATCATACAGATACTGACGACTTTGAAACAGAATTGGTAGGGAGTGACGAATATGCTATTGATTTACGATTGAAACAACGAAAATTGAAGGAAGATATTACCAAATCTAATAACACTGGCAGCGGCAGCGTGATCCGTAATTTACAGGACATAAACGGTAGTGCTAGAACTTCATCAAGTGAGAACTTTACTAAAAATAACCAAAGGATGTCGTCGGATAATTCATTTTTAACAGACTACCTGAACTGAGTTTACCTACGTTTGATTGAGATGTTGAAATATGACAATCATTTTGGGACTCGTATGAAGCTGCTGTGCATTTGAATTAAACACTGTCTGATGTACAAAAATTCAACTATTTATGCTCCTTACTACAAGACACTGCATATTCCGCCATAGCAGGTTTTCCATTGACTAACGGAAATAAACAGAATGCAATAGATTTGTTACAAGAAATATTCGGACAGTCTCATAAAATAATGGTTATATGCAGTCGTTTTTAGATTTGCCAAATCCAGACAACAGTGTAACGAGTCTACGCATGTTTTTACGACAAAATGGAAAACTACATTTGATTTGTAGAATCTTTAGGTGAGATGTTACATTTCAACTCACGACCATCGTTCAGCACGACCTAATTGTTATGTATGCATGTGATATGGTATTTTTAGTTTTGGCTATTTGGCCTTATTCAACTTTGGTGGTTCCAGTATTCCTACTTTAATACCGTATAATCACCTTAAGGATATGTTGCCTGCTTTTAGGTTTGTCCTTTGACGTCTTATCTGTAATATTCAGGCTTCATAACCTCAGATCCCCTTTCAAAATTCCATTTAATTTAGTTCCGCCCATTGTTTTCTCGGTTATGGCACATGCATTGTTTTACTTAGGGATTATACGCCGCCTTTAATGGAATGGCACTACTGTGTCACTTTGAAGGTTCCACGATAACCGCCGTATGAACACATTTGCGGATGTTTCTAAATCCAAATTTAATCATTTTCGTGTTTAATGTTGAATTATGCTAAAGCTGGTGCTAGGGGGCGTGGACGGTAACTTTCACTTTCCAATACCGTCCATGAACAGGCTCAATCAAACCGAGCCTGCAACATTTTCAATTTTGCCGTGTTGGGCTTTCTTTAGGGAGTCTGTTTTTCTTTTTTTATGGTCATATCAGTGTTATTTGTGCTGTGCGGCGACTGTAAAAAGTCTCCCCGTGCATTTAATAAAAGATGTTACATTTGCGATTCTTGAAGATCGTTCAGCACGACCTTATTGTTGTGGTTGCATGTTATTTGATATTTTTTGTTTTTGCTTTTTGGCCTTTTTTTAACTTTGATGGATCCAGTATTCCTACTTGAATGCTGTATAATCACCATTAGGATATGTTGCCTGTTTTCTAAATTTGTATTTTGACGTCTTATCTGGGATATGCAGGCTTCATTTCCTCAGATATCTTTCAAAATTCCATTTTATTTATTTCCGCCCATTGTTTTCTCGGTTAGGGCACATGCATTATTTTACTTGATTTTAAGTGATTCTGTTTTTCTCTATTTTATGTTCACATCAGTGTTATTTGTGTCGTGTGGCGGCTGTAAAAAAGTGTCTACGTACATTTAATCAAAGATGTTACATTTCCGATCCTTGAAGATCGTTCAGCACGACCTAATTGTTGTGTATGCATGTTATATGGTATTTTTAGGTTCTGCTATTTGGCCTTTTTCAACTTTGGTCATCAAGGAAAGGCGGCGTTCAATGAACTTGGGTGGTTCCAGTATTCCTCCTTGAATACTGTATAATCACCCTTCGGATATGTTGCCTGCTTTTCAAATTTGTCTTTTGACATCTTGACTGTGATATGCAGGCTTCATAACCTCAGCTCTCCTTTCAAAAGTACCGTCCATGAACAGGCTCAATCAAACCGAGCCTGCAACATTTTCAATTTTTGCCGTGTTGGGCTTTCTTTAGAGATTCTGTTTTATTATAACTTCTCTGTTATATTCACGTCAGTGTCATTTGTGTCGTGTGGTAAAAAGTCTCTACGTACATTTATTTATTAAGATGTACATTTCCGATCCTTGAAGGGCGTTCAGCACGACCTTATTGTTGTGTATGCATGTTATATGGTATTTTTAGTTTTTGCTATTTTGCCTTTTTCAACTTTGGTGGTTCCAGTATTTCTACTTGAATACTGTATAATCACCCTTGGGATATGTTGCCTGCTTTTTAAGTTTGTCATATCTGTGATATGCAGGCTTCAAAACCTCAGATCTCCTTTCAAAATTCCATTTAATTTATTTCCGCCCATTGTTTTCTCGTTTAGGGCACATGTATTATTTTACTTGGGGACCATATGCCGTTTTTCATGGAAAGGCGCTACTGTGTCACAGTGGAGGTTCCATGATAACTGCCGTTTGAACGTATCTGCGGATGTTTCTAAATCAAAATTTTACCATTTCCGTGTTAAATGTTGAATTCTGCTTAAGCTGGTGCTAGGGGCTGTTGACGATAACTTGCACTTTTCAGTACCGTCTATGAACAGGCTTAATTAACCGATCTTGGAACAGTTTCTATTTTGCTGTGTTGGGCTTTCTTTAGAGATTCTGTTTCACTTTATTTCAAGGTTCCTATGATGATTTATTGGTACCCATAATCATGGAAAAAACCTTCCCTCCGAAGAACGACGACATTTAGCTCGAGATCAAGTAAATGTACGATGGCACATACAATATTTGAGAACTGCTTTCGCCACAGAAATAGACATTCAAGAAATGAGAAAAGCTAACGAAACTAGTAAACCAAACATGCCGACGGCATCATTATTCACCGGAACAGGAAATAAAAAATACCCAGCTAAGCAATTTTCGCACAAACGTGATAATTATAAAGGTACGAAATTGTGTTTGTTCTGTGAAGGTGACTTCAATTCGCTTGATTGTGAATAGGTTAAAATACGTGAAGAAAAACTATCATAAAATATAATCGTCTCTGTTATGATTGCCTTGGAAAGCACATAGTTTCAGAGTGTTGTTCATATTTCCGTTGCATGAAATGCCAGCGAACGAACCATTCAAGAATTTGTCACCAGTTAGTTTGTTATCTTTTAGTTTGAAACCGCATGCAGCATCATTCACAAACCCTACTTCCGGTCAAACAGGAAATGCAGGAACTGCCATTCTTCATTCAACTACGTATCAAAGATCGAACATTCTTCTCAAGACTGCAGTCGCTGAAGTAAGTTCCCAAAACCATACGATAACTAATACAAACATATTATTTGACGAAAGTGCTCAAAGGTAATTTATTACGGAAAGGCTTGCTGAGAAACTGAAATTAAAACCGACCAGTTCGGACACTATATCAATTGCATCTTTTGTAACAAATCAGGACAGTGTCGTCATATACCCACAGACAGAGTGTTTCTACACGTCGAACATAGTAAAATTATACCACTTGACGAACTGATTGTACCAACCATTGCTGTACCATTGCCTAACTTACAGAGCAATGTGAATTGCCTGAAATATAATGAAGGTCTCAAACTTGCCCATCCTATTACCGCCATTGACGACGATTTCGAGATATCACTCTTGGTCGAAGCCGACTATTTCTGGCAGATAGTGCAGAATAAGGTCGTTAGGGGTAACGAACCTACGGCAGTGAAATCAAAGCTCGGTTATTCATTGTCAGGACCTCTCCCCGAAGTTAAAAATGCGTCGTCTGTTAGCTATATGTTTAATGTTATAACTGCGCCACCTAATGTCACAGATCTTGAGAGATTCTGTGTTAGAATCTATGGGGATATAAGAAAATGATTCTGAGAAATCTACGTCCGGTATACTTAACGCATATAAAGAAAACTATATCACGTACAAAGATGGTCGTTATGTTGCAAAAGCGCGCTGGAATGGAGCTCATTGCGTACTTCCTACAAATAACGAAATTTTTGCAGAAAGCGTGCCGAAAACACAATTGAACGATTTTCAGTACCACCGGATTTACTTTAAAACTATAGACAAATCATAGACGATCAGTTGAAACGCGGTTTTTGTGTCGCCTCTACGGAATAGTGGCGACAGTGGCGACATATAGGGATCACTTCTCCGTCGTCTGTCTGTCTGTCTGTCCGTCTGTTCGTCCGTCACAAAACTTGTCCGGACTACTCCTCATAAACTACTGGTGCAATTTCATCCACACTTTACAGGAATGATCAGTACCAAGTCTAGTTGTGCATATTGTCAGCATTTTCCGGTTCAATGATTTTTGTCAGAGTTATGGCCCTTTAATAATTTTTATTTTTAAAGTTTGTCCGGACTACTTCTCTTATACCACTGATGCAATTTCAATGAAACTTTACAGGATTGATCTGTAGCTCAAGTCCTTGCGCATATTGCACGGGTTTTCCGGTTGAATGATTTTGGCCGAGTTATGGCCCTTTGTTAAAAAGGTGTTTTTTTCTGTGTGGTGCCAGATACACAAAAGCTTGTCCGGACTACTCCTCATAAACTACTAGTGCTATTTCATCCAAACTTTACAGGAATGATCAGTACCAAGTCTAGTTGTGCATATTGTCAGCATTTTACGGTTCAATGATTTTTGTCAGAGTTATGGCCCTTCAATATTTTTTATTTTTAAAGTTTGTCCGGACTTCTTCTCTTATACCACTAATGCAATTTCAATAAAATTTACAGGATTGATCTGTAGCTCAAGTCCTTGCGCATATTGCACGGGTTTTGCGGTTGAATGATTTTTGGCCCTTTGATAAAAAGGTTTTTTTTTCTGTGTGTTGCCAGATACACAAAGCTTGTCCAGACTACTCCTAAAAAACACTGGTGCAATTTTATTCAAACTTTACAGGAATGATCAGTACCAAGTCTAGTTGTGCACTAGTTCCGTCTGTCTTGTCCGTATGTCTCAAAACTTGTCCCAACATGAAATTGGCCATCATGAGACGACACATGTGATTACTGATCGCTCTTGTATTGAAAAAATTGATACAAATGTTACCACATCAAACCCTGTACATTATATACCACATCATTATGTAAAGAAGGAATCGAACACGACACCTATCCGCATCGTGTATGACTGCAGTTGTAAGTCAGGTGACCAGCCTAGTCTGAACGATTAATTTATGTCGACACCACCAGAACTGAATGATTTTACTGGAATTCTTATTCTTTTTCGAGTGAATAAATACGCCTTAGCAACCGATATTGAGAAAGCTTTCCTCAACATTATTCTTGACGAAAACGACCGAGATGTGACGCGATTTCTACGGCTCAGTGATCCTAGTAACCCCAACAGCGAATTGACAACATATAGATTCCGAGCAGTCCTTTTTGGGGCTACATCGTCCTCTTTTATTCTCTGCGCAACTATACTTAAGCATCTTGAACTTAACAACGACATTTCTAGCGAATACTTACGTAAAGATCTATACGTTGACAATGTGATATCAAGCTTCCAACAGGAAGAAGAACTAATACAATTCTATAGCGAGTCACGTGAGCTAATTTTACCTATAGGTCCTGGAGTCCAAACAGTAAAAGGCTTAGAATACAGGCAATCAGCGAGTCGGTATTAGATAACGCTCAAACTCCTATGGTACTTGAAATGAAATGGGACAAAAGTATGACGTTTACTGTATCCGGTCAGAAACATACCAAATACCCAACTTGTAACAAAGAAAGAAATATTGCAGCAAACATCTCGAATCTATGATTCCATCAGATAAAAAATACAGGAGTTATGGCAACAAAAGATTGAATGGGATATGCCATTACCTGACAATATTCGAGAAAAATAGTGTCACTATATCAATTGCATCGTTTATTTACAGACTTGAATTCCGTGACAAACACGTTTCCTAGAAATACTACTTCGAAAATACATCAGACACATCTAGTGCATTCACATATTCTGCGACGCTAGTTTGGTATCGTATGGTGCTACGGCTTACATCTGTAGAGACAACCAATCTACTCTGGTAATGGCTGAAACTCGGGCTTCACTTCAGTGTTGTTATATTTTTCTGGTCCTTCGGGATCATTGATGCCAACACTATTAAGTGTTGAGAATTGAGTACCGCTCAAGCCGGTGCTAGGGGGTGTGAGGGATGTTGCACTTTTTCAGTATCCCTCATGTACAGACTCAATCAAATCGAGTCTGCAATTCTCTTGTAATTTTGTTGTGATAAATGCTTCTGAGGGATCACTTTGTTTCCAGATTTTTATACTTCACAACAGCAGGTGTCAAGTGCTGTGTGTCAGCTGTAAAAAGTTGCCCCGTACTTCACTTCAGTGTTGTTATATTTTTCTGGTCCTTCGGGATCATTGATGCCAGCACTATTAAGTGTTGAGAATTGAGTACCGCTCAAGCCGGTGCTAGAGGACGTGCACGTTATCATTATCCCTAATGTACAGACTCAATCAAACCGAGTCTGCAATTCTGTTGTAATTTTGTTGAGATTAATGCTTCCGAGGGATCACTTTGTTTCCAGATTTTTCTTGTTTGCTCCATTGCGAAAATCTGTCCCTTACGTCATGATGTCAAACAAGGCAAACTCCTTCATATCAGCCTCAAAACAACTAAGAGATTTGTTTCACTCACTCACAGTTAGAGAAGAACTCAACAACAGGGGAATTGAGTGGAAGATGATACCGAAACGCGCGCCTTGGTTTGGTGGAATGTCGGAACGTCTCATAGGCCTGACGAAAACAACAACAAAGATAGTGCTAGGCCATTCATATGTAACCTACGAAACTTTACAGACTGTTATCACAGAAATCGAGGCAATGATTTACGCTAGGCCGTTGACATATTTGTGTTCTGGTAATTTAGATGAACCAGAAGTACTTACACCATCACACTTACTTTATGACAGACGAATAATCAAACTCCCTGATGAAGATGTCCTTACATGTACATTCCCTACGCAAAGTGACCGTTTTTCAGTTATCAAACAGGTTACGATACAAACGAAGTTAATCAACCACTTCCGGGATAGATGGCGTCATGAATACCTGACCGCTTTACGAGAACGTCATCAGACTACTGGCAAAAATGACCAGACGATATCCGTCTGAGACGTTGTATTGGTCCACGACGATGTTCCCCGTTTATTATAGAAACTTGCTGTGGTTGAAGAACTCGTGCCAGGAAAAGATGGACTTATTCGAAGTGCTAAAGTTCGAACTCAAAATGGACTTACAAATCGTACAATTGTTACACTATACACCATCGAAAGGCATTAATCTAAATTTCAAATGAAAGGTGATACATGACTGAGAGACTGTATTTCATATAGATATTTAACATATTAATTACTGTTTCTTAATAATGATAACGCCATTTATAGCGCCGTGCATAAAGTGACGTTCCGCGCTTACGTTACCGTCACTTCCGACTTTACAAAGTTTACATTGTTTTTGTTGTTGACACTATATTTGATTGTTTGAATCTAGATACTACAACGCATTTAGTCCAGTTATTAAACACCCCCACACTCCTTGAATTAGTAAACCTGGAAATTTGAAACTATGACCTACGTAGTTACGACGTAAACCCCGACTATAACAAAAAAAATGATGTTAGATATCTGAAAGTATATGTTATTGTTGTCATCGGGCAGTATTTAACAATAGTTTGCCAATATTTGATATATAAAAAGAAACGAAACAAAAGCGCTTTGAAATTCTTAAAACATTATAGTTTATCAGTTTTACAGTCTGATTAATTGTCAATTATGCACATATACCGCAAAATACCTTGACATGATTTTAGATCTGAGGTCAGTGTATAGCCTGCTTTACATCTACAACGGAAAGAGCCATGAGTATTGACACAATTGTGTTGACACCCATGACCGCTGCTGCTGCATTCGTTGATATCTTAAACAAAAAGATAGATTATAACTATTAGAAAAAGCTGCACGTATACTCTCATTACATTTTGTTATTTTCGAACTTTATATTTTAATGGCTATGTTGCCAAATTCTTCAATTTTTTTGAAAAAAAAAAAATATGTTTTGCACTGATGAAGGCATATAGCCAAACGTTTGCAATTAAATTAAATTATTAAATGTTCGTGTTTGTGTGGCTTGTCTGATTATTTCAATTTTTTTGTATCACTTCCGTATTTTACTTGTGATATCACAATGGTTTTTCTACTGATTAGGGTAAGTATCCGCTACAGTAAACAAGTGAAATTTCTCGTTTTGTAGAAGTCGATATGGGAATAAACCTCATTTTTACTTTTCTTGCAATTGATAAGAACTTTTGAGTATTAATATTAAGATTGCTTCAGCTCTTTTCATGGCAGGTGTAATAATGGGTGATGCATAATGACTTTATAGAGACATTTATTTAAGGTATAATGAGTGATTACTGCAGAAATGTCAGTTACATTTATCACCTTTGGGATATTTTCAAAACTTTCAAAATTATTCTAATGGAAACAAAACTGATGTTTTGCACGGTTAATATAGTTTGGATCTCATATTAAACTCAAGAGGAATTTGCTATACCAAGAAGACTAATTGCGGTTTTATTGTTGTATAATTAATGTCAAACAACAGAATGTATGTACAGTTATATAATACATCAATCTTTTTATATAACGTGAACATATATCTTTAACAAGTTAAAAGTCATTGAATTTCATTACCATAACACCTGGGCGAGGAGAAGCCACGAGGACAGCTACACATGTCTGGAGATTGGCATTTTCCACCGTTAGGACACGAATATGACCCAAAACACGAAGCTGTACAAATGATAAAGTATAACTTTACAATAGTTTATACCTGTCATATTGAAAGTATAATATTATAAAAGATCATACATATGATAATATAAGTATAATTTTACAATAGTTTATAATTATGATAACCTTATAGAATAGTCATTTATGACATACTCACCAATCACAAAAATAAGATTTTTTTCGGGAAGATGCAGTGCATTTGTTTAGAATATCTTAACAAACATTTATTGTTTGTTTAACAAGGTGTACAAACTTAGAAACATGTATTCGTCGTAAGCCCGTCGTTTTAAATGATTTATACATCAGATTTCAGAGCAAACGTTTTCAACTTACGGGTGCTACAGAAACTTCCGGAATAGCCCGCACAACATTCACTTCTATAGCATGTTTGTGTACACTGCTTGTAAACAGTTCTGTTTATAATAAAAAATAATTTTTGAGACATAAACAGATAATTCTTAGCATACTCTGCAAAAATTAAAAAAAAAAACAAAAAAAAACAAAAAACGATAACATATGCAGTTATAAAATGTTAATTTTATGTTAGCATCATTAAACATAAACTCATAAACATAAACTGTAGTAATATCATCTGGAGGAATGGAATATAATTATAATTCAAAAATCAAATATAGTTGGTCAGTGATATTTATGCTTTATTTGGAGAGAAGACAATAAAACATCAACTCTTTCTTAGATTGATAACGTTTTACTGATCAAATTAGGTTTGGCAGTATATTTTCTATGGCTGTATAAAGTCATTTAAAATGTTCAAGCAATTATGCAAACATTATTAAATTGATAAAAAAGAAGCATATGAGAATAAAACGAATGGTTATGATATTTACCGGGATCTAGCACATCTGCCCCATCCAAACCATTCACAACTTATGTAATAAGTCTGCGAAGTTGAACATGATCCTTGACAGGAGTACGCTGTCGTGCAGTAACCGGCATAGATACCCCTTAAAAGTCAATGTATAAATATCTTTGATGAAACCACTTTGGTACCGCATTTATGCCAACAGTAACCATATAATTATCGGTTAACTATCTGGCTAACTAGTAAGTTTTTGTGTTAGCACGATAAATAATTTACAGATATTTATCACACAAAATAAAATATTTCTTGTCTGTTAGATAAATAACGAATATGTATATAACTTCAAAAAACGAACACTTACCAGTTAAATAATAGATAATTATCTGTTTTTTTCTATAACTTTTTTGTGTTAATTAGCCTAAAGTACAAGATAACTATCTGTATAACTAGATACATTTTAGTAAACAGATAATTCGGAATGTTTTGGACATATCCATTGCGTTTCTTAACTGAAAATTTAACTAGTTATACAGATAATTATCTGATATTTTTCTTACTAACTAACTAACGTGAAAATTATGTTTGATATAGGACTGACGCACAATTTCAGATCTTTCACTACCTCATTTTTTTCAAAATAATCATTTTCATTATGCAACAAGGTCTTAGATAAAGGGTTTCGTAATACACGATTTGAGCTCGAGCAATATCGATTTTTAATTTTATTCATTTGTTTTTCTTTTATAAGATACGACTAAGTTAAGCCTAATTTTCAATTAAAACATTTGTGGATACATTGTGTATATTAAAAAGTTATTTAGATAAATTTGTATTGCTTTTTTATTATAGAATCACACTTTCTAATACTACAGTCATTTAAAGAAACCACCGTTTCTATTCGTTTCACATTAAATAATTATTTGACCATTTTCCTTTATTAGAAGACTTATTCAAAATATCCCTAAAATTTACCACAATGAGGGGCTGTTTTCAAAGTTTGCCTTTATTTAAAAAAAAAAGAATATTGTTTGATCATGCGTCCACTACAAATTAAATCTACGAACCAGTAACATTCAAGTTTTGTTCTTTATAATTATAAAAGGGAAAAAGACTATGGGGTCTCAAAGGTTTTAAACAGTGCGCCTGGAAAGGCGACCAGATAAATAAATGGTCACCCTCTACAAACCTTCTCATACCGGACGTTAACAAAGTACCGTATAAGTGTTTTGTTTCTGCGGGCTCCAAATTCTGCGGTTTTTCCAAATTTTGGCATGTTTTTATTTCTGCGGACTTCATTTTTGCGGCACATTCTTTGGACAAAACGTGATTTAAATTCTGCGACTCGTCTTATCAAAGTCTAAGTCACATTTCTCTACCTATTTTTGCGCACGTTAACATTTGTTCAGCTTCGCCACCGCAAAACTATATTGTCATAACAAACAAATATACTGTTTGCTTGCAAACAAATATAATGTGCAACAATAGAAAGGTATGCAGCTTTTGATCATCGTGAAATGACGTGTGAAAAATTTAACCCGGTAGTATCTTTAATTCAGTAATTAAAAAGTTGATAGCAGTTTATCGTAAATCACATGACAATTAAAGTTTACGACGATTATTAAGCAGTATAAGGGTTGAAATGGTTTGAAATATCTTTTATTCTTTTTTTCAAGTTTTATTAAATATATCTCAGTATGTAATATACATAGACATGAGAACAAATTCTAATAATACACGTAATCACAGAGGACAACTTTTATTTAAGATCTTGAAGGAATTTATACGAAAGTGAAAAAAAAAATCTATTCCGTAATTAATGATATTGATACCAGTCCATTCTAGTCATACTCATGGAATTTTAATAATGCGCGACCCGGTCTGTAGATATTTTAATCAGGTTATTTGATTGGTCGATTGATTTACACACCGTGTAAACCCATTAAATTAATTATGTCATGCAAGTCAGTCAGGTTATGCAGAAATTGTGTCATTGTGTCAGGATGAGGTTAATATCATGGAAAACGTGGATTTTGTCTGTCTCGGACTTAATCACACGTAATCTGATTAAGGGTAGAAGTTGACATCTTCGTACTGGGTTATTAAATGTTATCTGCGGTCTGTGGAAACTGGCAATAATTCATTTTTGGAATAAATGTGAATCAGTGAACTCACAGATACTTGGGGTTTGGAGCTCAAAACGCCTTTAAAATCCAAATAAAATGCATATTTGTCAATCCCAGGACATGTACTGATCATATATATCAAAAAATCTTAATATATGCCGTTTTAAAAAAAAAATCATATTTCAACAACTATAATAATACACAAGATAAAAATGTTCGCCGGAAAAAATCCGCACCCCTACCGTCATAATCACCATGTATTTTATTCCATTTCCAATATTTTCACATAATCCTTTGGTCCATCGACACAGAAGATATAATTCTTCACGATGATGGTCAATTTTAAACTTCAACGGTAATATAAACAACGCAACAGCCGAAATAAACATCAATATTCTCGCCGTTTTTTTTTCAACGACAAAATCTTTCGATAAATTCAATGGACCAGACGGCTATGAACGAAGCTATCCGATTATGTGGCCCCAGCTTTGCCGTGTGCAAAATGCGCAGCGCTTTTAAGTTTGGGAACCACATAATCGGATAGCCTCGTTCATAGCCGTCTGGTCCATTGAATTTATCGAAAGATTTTGTCGTTGAAAAAAAACGGCGATAATATTGATGTTTATTTCGGCTGTTGCGTTGTTTATATTACCGTTGAAGTTTAAAATTGACCATCATCGTGAAGAATTATATCTTCTGTGTCGATGGACCAAAGGATTATGTGAAAATATTGGAAATGGAATAAAATACATGGTGATTATGACGGTAGGGGTGCGGATTTTTTCCGGCGAACATTTTTATCTTGTGTATTATTATAGTTGTTGAAATATGATTTTTTTTCAAAACGGCATATATTAAGATTTTTTGATATATATGATCAGTACATGTGCTGGGATTGACAAATATGCATTTTATTTGGATTTTAAAGGCGTTTTGAGCTCCAAACCCCAAGTGTCTGTGAGTGAACTGTGTCATTTTGAAATTTATTTGATGGATTATTTATAAGAGGGTCCGATTATAAGATGCTCACAATCTCCTGTTGGCATGTATAACAACTGTAGAAATAGGTAAGTGAATTTTATTTTTATTTATTATTTTTGTTGAGTTGTTTACACGTATAGGGATTGTGCATGCCGTCCAATTTGGTGAACAGGCCACTATGTACAGTCCTTTAAACGAAAGCGAAATTTGAAGGGCTGCTGAACTGGCAGTTTTCTTGTCAACAATATGAATTTTAAATCTAGTGAGCGCGAATTTTCAATTGAAATGCATTTTCCAAACTACAGTAAATATTTGTTAATATTGAAAATGAATATTTCCTTCAAGTTTTTAAACAAACTTTGTCCTGTACAGTATAAATGCATGTTAGTGACAGCAAAGAAATATATATCCGAAGTATTATGGAAAATTAAATGGTAAAGAATTGTATAAATATTTTCTAAGTTAGTCATAATATTTATTTACTTAGAAGTTAGAACAATACAGTAGTTACAATAGAGTGCATAAAAAATGTTACAGCAATATGCAAAATGATTCCATGTGTTTGAATTGTTCTATTATAAAAAGATTTTCCGAAAAATTTAGCATCATCCTTCAAATATTTTACCAACTTTCAGTACCTACTGTCTGGTTTATTTATGTATATACAGTATTGAAGTAAGGAACAATCTCAATAGCAAAAATATACATTAAATGAACACATACATTGATATGATTATGTAAAATTAAAATTGTTTATTTATTTATTCATTCATTTACTCAATTATTCATTTATTCATTAATGTTTCGCACAATATGTCTCATTATGAGATAATAATAATAGATAAATGTTAAGGATGTTAAACAATAAAGATTAAAAAAATAAATAAATAAATAAACAAAAACTATTAATAATAGAAAAAATAAACAAACAAACAACCAAAAAATACAAAAAACATACTGAGTACATCCTTATGTGCAAAAAAGAAATTAATTAATTAGTAATAATAATGTATGTGTAAAGAATATACTGCAAATGCAGTAAAATAGCAATAAGGCAAAAAGAAAACAATATAAATGTACATCTGAATCAGCTAAATGGATACATAGGTCTATAAATTGAGTTTTCAATCTTAATATTATACATATATATGTAATTTAATAATGTTAATACAATTTATAACTTTACATCATATATTGTACAGTACATTTGACATGTTTATGTATAATATAGTACATACATATACTTCATGTATTATTTATATATAGTAATATGTTAGTTTCTTTGATCTTACTGACTGGGTATGAAATAAGTACATATAAAATGGTTTATTTTTATTTTCCTATTTATATTACATATCTTATGTCTTAATTTGATTTAGTTGTAATTATCAAACTTCATGTGTAATAAGTTTTTACTGTTTTGGTGATAATTTCAATAAATTTACTCAGTTTAATTAGCTCTATTTTATTTTCAGTATTGAAAAGTTGGTCAAATTTGAGTGTATTGTGGTTGTTGTAGTAGTAGGGCTTTATAAACTTAATTCTACTATCATTAAAGTGATGGCATTCTAAAATATAATGATATTCGTCCCCAATTCCGTGATTACATAGGAAGCAAATTCTTTCATTAATTGGTATATTATGATAGCGACCCACCTCAATGGGACATTTGTGGTTTCTTGTGCGGAATCGTGTTATTATTTGACAGTAATAGTTTGGGATTATTGTAAAGTATTTATTTAGTTGTATGTTATGCTTAATTGTTTTATACATGAAATTTGTGGAGTTATTAACTGTTGAGCTCCAGGTTTGGAAATATTGATCTATAATGTTTCTTTTGAAGGCGAGTGAGAACCATTTATGATTGACGCTGTCTTCGTTCAACCATATATTGTTAAAACCGTTTGTTTCTATTAGACTTTGAATATAGTCTAACCACTTCGATTTGACTCTTCTTTGGTTTTTGAGGGCTAGTAGAATTTTATATAATTTAGTAGATAGTTTATTGTTGGTATCATTAATATTACTTTTTAATTTTACACCAGTATGATATCATTCTAATTTTTGCTTCTTCCTTTAGAGGAATTATTCCAAGTTCACTATAAATCATATAGAATGGTGTTGACATTTTTAAATTGAGGATGTGTTTAAAAGATTTCAATTGTACTTTTTCCAGAGTGTTCATGTTGCTGAAACCAAATAATTCACTACCATAAAGTAGGATTGGCCTAATGGTTTTATTGAATAAGTCTATTTGTATGTCAATAGATAAATCTAAATGTCTAATTTTCTTTAGTAACATGTACATTGCTTTAGTTGCTTCTTTAATTAGCATAATTTACAATAAGTTCATCCATACAAACACAGATTACATACTTAGCCTACATCAATTTAATATAACTTAAAAACCCGCTTACCGTTATAATTCGTTAGTCGGTATTACTGTAGACGAAATAGGTCATAATGCAAGACACATATCGTAGCAGGTTTGAGAAACATTCTGCGGTTTATATTTCTGCGGTGCTGAAACTGACCGCAGAAAACGCAGAAATTAAGTCACCGCAGAAAAAAAACACTTATACGGTATCTAGATAGATATCAGTGTAGGCTTTAGGAAAGTGAAAATTTCAATCTTATTTTTTACCGCCAGAAATATTTTTTAATTGAATGTTTTCAAGGATTGTTTCAGTTAAGAAATCAGGATTATCTCCCACGGTAATTATCTTTGCGAATGGAATGACGTTCTAATTTCTCATGGGAGAGATTCAAACAAATACAACGAAAAAAGAAGAAAAAATGAGAAACAAAGTTAAAGATAATTATAAAATACAAATAACAAAAATGATAACAATGTTTTATGTCTTTGTGTAATACCTTTTTCTGTTTGTTTTTATTGTTCATTCTTAACGTACATGCATGCGCTTGAAATTATCTTTTATGCCAATGCATAGTTTGTTTGATTGCTCAACATTACCGCAGATGTGAATGATCCATAAACATAAGGAGCGGAAACCATTCTTACATTGAAGGCCCCTGTGACCTTGACTATTGACCTAGTGAACAGAAAATCAATAGGGGTCATCTACTAGTTATGACAAATTAGTATGTGAAATATGAAAACTTTGTATTAAACAGTTTTCATGAAATCAGCACAAACCATTTTGACATTTATGGCAACCGTGACTTTGACCTTTTACCTAGTAACATAAAAATCAATATGTGAAATATGAAGACGTTGTAATAAATGGTTTTCAAGATAATTAGTGAAAACCATGTGGTCTCCCAACGGACAGGCAGACCGACAGACAGACTGACCGACAGACCCACCGACCGACATTAGCAAAACAATATACCCCCTCTTTTTCGAAGGGGGAATAACTACAAAACAAAACGAAAATAAAGATCAACAAGGCAATCGCAACGTTCACAGGAGGACATAATTTATACTTAAATAAAAGAGAATGTCATTTGCTTGTGTCATTTGGATGTTATTTCCAAGCATACAAAAAGTATTCTTTAATTTAAATAAGTTTTTATTCCCCTGAAGGTAAGCCTGCTCAAATGTCTATACCTCCGGGCGCCCTCATTTGCCGGAAGGTATATTTGACGGTTTACAAGTTACAAACATGCGTACAAGTCAACTCAGTAATAACATGTCTGTATTAAGTCCTGTACATCACTGTCATTCTTGGATGGATTTAAAAAAAATCACGAATGCGTGGCACATTGAGACAGTGTCACAAGCTAGTCCAAGGTTTTAAATAGAGAAAAACAGAATCCCCAAAGAAGCCCAACACTGCAAAAAATTGTAAAATGCTGCAGGCTCGATTAGATTTAGCCTGTTTGAAGTTCAACACTTCAAGTTCGACTTGAAAGGGCTTGAAAAACTTTGTCTAGTTTAGGGTACTGTCATTCATTGTTGGATTTTGAAATAATTTAGCATAAAAATGCGGCTTAGAACAATAAATGAAAGGATGTACTTTATATTATTATCTATCCTTGAAACAGGGAAAATGTTTTGACTTCAAAGAACATGTACTAGGGCAAGTGTTGTACCGAAGGGCTAGTTCAACAGCCCACAGATAAGAAAGTCAATAAAGAATTTGTCATTCACGAATCTATTTCAATACAGAAGTATATTCATTTTCAAAAATATTAGGAATCGCCATCCAGGTGAGCATTCGAAGCATATCTTTTATAAAATAGGCTCCTTCTTGAACATGTAAATAAAACCGTTGTTTACGGGTCATTTGTTTCCAAAGTAATTGCCATTGGCATTAATTAAAGTTTACTAGTATTTCATTTAAGATGATCTGATTTAAACCATGTTGTTGTATAAATCTAGGCAAGTTAAGAGTTATTCACTGAAATCAAGACGACAGTTTAATATAGTATAAAGTAGCTACACTAATACAACAACAATAATACATATAAAAAGTAACCAAAAACCAAACTAATGTTTGACTGTTCAGATTGACAGAAAGTATAAACAAATTTCACAATTTCAATGTTTAAAAGTTGAATTCTGCTTGCGCCGAAGCTATGAGCCTGCAAAATTTTCAGTTTTGCTGTTTAACGCCTTCTTCGGTGATTCTGTATTTTCTTTTTCTTTAAACCGTGTTGTTGCAATCACATGCGGCATAGAGACATAGTCTCTAGCCTGTGAAAATGAAAGGCAGTTTTTAAAATATTGGCATACTGAACTTGACTTTTTAAATTCAAAAAATAAATTTGCTTATTGTCCTTCAAGGTTTTTACGAATGTAGGACAATACCCAAAACGTTAAAACCCTACACCTCAAACATTTTATAAAGTGGAAGAAACCCCATACCTGAATTTTGTAGAGCGGACAAAATCCCACACTTTAAATTTTATTAAGTGGACATAATAATTATATATATATATATATAATATATATATATATATATATATATATATATATATATATATATATATATATATATATATATATATATATATATATATATATATATATTGATATATCCCATATTTTACCAGAAAATCTTCGGAATTCAGAATCTAGAAGTTCCATTATTCAGAGGTTTTAATAACATAACAAAACAGGACGTGGTATTTTGGGACCCTAAAAATGTTCGGATTTCATAGGTTTTCGGATTTTAGAAGTTCAGTAATTCAGAAATTACACTGTACGTCATTTCCATGAGACTGAGACAGAGGGGTTTACTCGTTGTTTGAGCCATGGGAGGACACACAATTTATAAGAACCGGTTAGCATACAGATTAAGCGGGATTCAGAGACTGTTCATTTTGTTACGATATTTACAGCCATTCTGTGATATTTTTCCTTTAACAAAAGCCCCGCAATACATTGCAAACTTGTTAACAGTATATATATCTCAAAGACAATTAAGGTCTTTTCATGGACCGGGTTTACTGAATGTTCCACGTTCCAGAACTGCAACATACGGTGATCGATGTTTTTCAGTTGCAGCACCAAAACTTTGGAACACATTACCTTCAGAACTACTTGACTGTAAAACTCTCTCGTCTTTTAAAAACTCATCTGGTTACAATTACCTACTTGTAGTTATTTACGCAAGTCTGTAAGTTTTACCGGTTTTATAAGACATTTTAAACGTTTTATGTGTGTAGCAGCACACGGGTATATCTTTTTTTTTTACTTTCATTTTGTATCTTCTTTAATATTTTACGTTTTATCCAATAATACTTTTTTGATTGTTGTTTTTTTATGTACAGCGCCTTTGAACGTGCTCTGCATGAAAAGGGCGCTTTATAAATCTGGTTATTATTATTATTATTTGATTTTGTTTAATTTTCTGGTCAATGAATTGAAAATAAAATATTACGTAGTAAATATGATATGCTGAATTTTGTATGGTCCAAATGTGAACAAAATCCGTCCACAAATAACCAATTCATACCGCGAAATGTAAGCTTCGGGTTTTAATTGCCTCTGATATATTTGTAATAAACGGTCTCTCGTAGTCATTGTGGCGAATTAAATGTATATGTTATGTAATTTGTAGTAAAGTGGAGACTCAAAGCATACAAAACCTTCCTAACATTTACTATTGCCAATATTGACCTGAATATTCAATGACATTTTGTCTCCGAAGTAAATCATACGGATTTTAAAGTATGGCATAATGGTACACATGGTTTATGTATACTTTAAAGTTATCGACACAAAACTTGCCTAATTACCCTTGGGGATAATGAGTAAACACTTTCAGTTTCAAATCGAATGTTGTATGATCAAATTATTTTGTATGTTTTTTTTGTTTGTTTTTTTCATATTATATTTTGCATGCCAATTACCCATCGTACGATTGTTCAAATATATACATATACATCTATATACCAAAGTTATGCTTTATTTCATGAAAATGCACAAAAATTAGAAGAAATGATCCACAAATGAAAAAAGTAGTTAATGATATCTGAAAAAAAAACAACACTTGTTGAGGATTCAAACTTACAACTTCGGGATTGAAATACTATTATACTTCTTACCACTAGGCTATCAAGACGTTTGTATAAAAGTCAGTATCGAGCATTTTCCTATCATTAAAAACCAGTAAGTAAATCTCATATAAATTACGGAAACTAACGAAAAAGCTTCCGAAAATGAACGAGTCTCAGGTTAATATTGCCGAATAATACCGCTACAGAATATGCTGCCTGTCATTTAAGTAGTTCAATGTAAATATTAAATAATAGTCTATATCTCATTATAAAGCAAGAGCATGACAACTGTAAAAATTGTGTACTAGTTTGCGTAACTTTTGATAGATGTACAGCATATTACTGCACATTATGTACAACTTTCAAAGGTTTTTAAAGATATTTGTGTCCCCTCTACGGAGTGACATAAAGGGATCACTTCTCCCTCATATGTCTGTCCGCCTGTCAGTCTGTTTGTCCGCCTGTCCGTCCGTCCGTCTGTCATTAAACTTGTACGGACTACTCCTTATACACTACTAGTGCAATTTCATCCAAGGTTTTCATGAATGATTAGTACTAAGTCTAGTTGTACATATCGTCAGCATTTTCCGGTTCAACGATCTTGACAAAGTTATGGCCCTTTAATATTTTTTTTATTTTAAAGTTTGTCCGGACTATTCCACTTATAACACTAATGCAATTTCAATGACACTTTACAGAATTGATCTGTAGCTCAAGTCCTTGTGCATATTGCACGGCTTTTCCGGTTGATTGATTTTTGGCCGAGTTATGGTCTTTACATAAAACATGTGGGGGTGGGTTGTGTGTTGCAAGATACACAAAAGCTTGTCCGGACTACTTCTTAAAAACTGCGGGTGCAATTTCATCCAAAGTTTGAAGAAATAATCAGTTGTTAGTCTAGTTGTGTATATCATCAGCTTTGTTATGGTTCAATGAATTTTGTCAGAGTTATGGCCCTTTTATTTCTTTTTATCTATTTTAAATTTGTCAAGACTACTTCTCATATACAACTAATGCAGTTTCAATGAAACTTTACAGGATTGATTGGTAGGTCAATTTCTTGCGCATATGACACGTGTTTTTTTTTGCTAGAATTATTTTAGTCTAGTTATGCCCCTTGATATAATAAAATTTGTCCGGACTACTCCTCATATACCATTAATGCAATTTCAATGAAACTTTACAGGATTGATTGGTAGGTCACGTACTTGTGCATAATACACAAGTTTTTTGCTTGAATGATTTTTGGCTTAGTTATTGCCCTTGACTATTTTTTTATGTTGACAGCTATACAGAAAATTGTCTGGACTCTTCCTCAGAAACTATTGTGCAATTTTTAGATTGAATGATTTTCTGCTAAGTTATGGCTATCATTAGGCGACACATGTCATCACTGATGGCCCTTGTATATACTACCAGTCCATTATTTATATATTATTCAACCCATTTTTCTAAAGAATTAAAACATAGATTTCTGAGGAAAATGTGATTTTAAAAAGATTGCTTTTATTTGATTTTTGTCGTTGGTTAATGCAATAAGGAATTATAATCATTTTAATTTCCTAAATAAATTCAATGATTCTGTACGTAAAACCATAAAACAATTGTATGAATGTGATACTTGAATACTCGGCCGCTAAAGTGGTAAAAATATAATACAATTATTATAAAAGTTACAAGCTGGATTTTAATAACAAAACATCTTTATGATATACTTAAAAATACAATATTGAGAAATATTTATTAAATAAAATGCGTATTTTCATTTTCTGTATTTTCACTGTAAAAAAAATAATTTTCACTGCAGTGAAACATATTTTCCGTATTTTCACTGGTGTTTGGCGGACTTCTTTCTTGAAAATTCTGCCAGTACAAAAAAAATTAAGGGAAAGTCTTTCAAATTGTAATGCCAAAAAAGAGAAAAATGTATATAAAACAGAAAATTCAAGTTTTTTTTTTCTATAAATACATGATTTACTTTCATCTTGTAGGTGTTCGATAAAGTGCGGCAAATAACGCTTCTCGAGTTGTGGATATCTAACTTCGTTTTTTTTTCTACAAATTAAGAATGAATAACTTCGACTGCGGGTGCGATTTGTGATCCCCATACCTCCGTCGCTTAATACAAGTTCATGATACGAGAGAATCAAATAATTTTATTTGGTGTGAAACGGGTAAGTCTATTTGATTAAAGATAATAAACAAATTACAAGGAACGAAAGACGCATGTTGTGCTATAGGTTCCTGCGTTCTATTCCATTTTCCGTTATTGAATAGATGTACACCTAGATATTTAAAGAATTTGACAACTTCGATTTTTTTTGTGTTATACAAATAAAAACCATAATTTGTGCGACGGCCGTTTTCAAAAATCATTTTTTTTTATTAACATAAAGTATAAAATTATAATTACTACAGTATAATCCTTCATCGTTTAATAATGATTGAAATGAGTTAGAGTTTTTAGGAAAAAAATCGCAGCGTCATATGCGAACAGTAATAGAAATATTTTAATATCATCAAAATTAATTATTCCGTCTAAATCATTCGTGTACTTTCTAAAATATCATTAAAAGAAAAATAGACACAATAAATTGCTTTGCGGGTCTCCTTGTTTTACCCCAACCTTTGAACTTATTGGAGTTGACTTGACTTTGTTATAACGAACGGAAGATTTAATAGAGGTTTACATAGACCTTAAGGCAACAATAAATTTAGAACTTACATAAGCATTCTAAAGTTTTTGCCACAGTAGTACACAATCAATTCTTTCATATTTTCCCAGTCGATAAAAGCAAAGAATAATCCCATGAAATGATTGCGACGTGCTTCAATCTAATTTTTACAATTTAAGCAAAAGTGTATAGCGCAGTGATCAGAAAAATTCGAGATATGTTCGGAATCATTGTAGTTCGCTAAACATAATCTATTACCGTCGCGGTACTATTAATAAATGTAAATTCCCCAACATCATGTTTTAACCTGCCGGTTGCTATGACGATATTTGTAGATTTACAAAGGTTTATGAGTCGTTTTCCGCGAATATCAAGAGCTTTATCTTTGTTTTTTTCTTTCTGGTATATTTACATTATTTTCTAAGTCATAATTTGAATCTTAAAACCTATCATAAATGATAAATTCGAGCTCCTTTGCAGTTCTAGAGTTTAGATCTCTATTTATAAATACTTTTCCTAATAATTTGTATTTTCTGTACCTAATTCTATTAAATCAAAACTATTCATATCACTTTGCCTAATAACATTTGACGTATGTGGAGGAATAAATGTACTACAAATAAAATCATCAATATCACAGTGAAATAATGTTTTACATATTTAAGTCCTGGTGACTGTCAACAACATAAATTGTGTCGTTTTAATTATAACATAGTATAAATGAAAAATAATGTATGACACAAAAAAAAGATTAAATATTTATCGTGAAAACAAAATTAACATTACTCGAAACTAAATTTATACAGACATTGTAAGAGTGGAAATTCATATAAATGCTAGAAACTGGAAAAAGCGCAAAAACAACAGAAACAACAAGACAAAATTATTAGTATTATTATGCAAATAGATCAATGAATATTATATAAAAAGATGAAGAAATAAAAAAATTATATCAAACTACTATTAAAAATAATTTATAAATAAAAAAATTATTACCTTACAATGAAGGTACCTATAACCAGCCTTACCACGCCATTCATTCTCACGCTACTGAAATCATATCAACATGCATGAGCCCTTTATAATGACACTTAAACCATAACATATGTTAAAATATACATAATTACTTACGAAGAGATTATAAAATGAGCTTGTAAGTATGGTGGCATATTTCTGCCACCAGATAACCTGATAACTAACTAGTAAATGCAAAGGTTAACTAGTTACGTAACTAGTAAACCTCTTAATTAACTAGTTAGATATCAAGTTAACTAGTTACGTAAGTAGTTATTTTTTTCAATAAATAAAATATCATAACGGGAAATAAATGTATGTTAGTGCCTACAACTGCCATCCTTTTATTATTTTACCAGCTAAATATTAAGTGATTAACTAGTTAAGTCTCTATGTAACTAGTTAACCTCTTAACTAACTAGTTGATTAAGAGGTTAACTAGTTACGTATTTACGTAACTAGTTAAACTCTTAATTTACTAGATAATTAAGAGGTTAACTAGTTACGTAAATACATAATTAGTTAATCATTTAACTAACTAGTGAGTAAAGTGGTTAACTAGTTACGTAAATACGTAACTAGTTATCCTCTTAATTAAGTAGTTAGTTAAGTGATTAACTAGTTATGTATTTATGTAACTAGTTAACCTATTAACTAACTAGTTAATTAAGAGGTTAACTTGTAACGTAACAAGTTAACCTCTTTATTATCTTGTTAGTTAAGTGATTACATAGTTACGTATTTAAATGACTAGTTAACCTCTTAACAAACTAGTGAATTAAGAGATTAACTAGTTACGTAACTAGTTAATCCATTAATTTTTAGCTGGTAAAATAATAAAAGGATGGCAGTTGAAGACACTAACATGAATTTATTTCCCGTTATGATCTGTTATTTATTGAAAAAATTAACTAATTAACCTGATAACTAACTTGTTATTTAAGAGGTTAACTAGTTTCGTAACTAGTTAATCTCTTAAATATTTAGTTAGTTATCAGGTTTTCTGGTGGCAGAAATATGCCACAATACTGTTCAAAAGTCGCGCATGCATTACATAGATAGTACATTCCATAAACGCTATCCATCTTATTATACTGATTGTTAACAAAGACATGAAATTTACGTAGCACTATAAAATGCATAGCATTATTATGCAACACGAAATATCTCATAAACATGCATGTGAGTTTGCATTGAGTGCACTAGACGGCCTCCAAAATTAACATCGAATATAGAAAATTGCAATGTCTTGGTCGATTATGTAGAATTTCTGATGTATATCTTGCTAAACATATTTTTAACAGTCGCTTATGATTAAGCAGACTTCTGGCTTATTAATATATGTGCAATTCTACAAAAGTACGGTATAAATGGTGTTATTAATACATAGATAAGGGTAGGTACATTTCCGTTCAAAATAGCATGGATCAATGTTGTTTTAAGCCTAGGTAGAATCAATGTCGATTTGAACGCAATGCCCTTGATGTAGTTATTAGAACAGGGGGCGCAATCTGTATTATATGTACTCTACGAAGAAATCCAAGATTATCGTGTCTATGTTTCAAACTAGATTTCTAAATTCGGTTGACTGAAGACATTGTACAGTATTTGATTTATCAACATCCCTTTTTGTCAACATTGACGTAAACAGATAATGAAAGGAATATCGAATTCGAGCTGTATATAAGACTTAAGGTAGAACGCGACACTTTGCGACCTTTCGAGTAGCGTATTGAAAATTGGCAAGTACAGTTGATTTTATGTCAATAGTTTCATCCAATGTTTGTACACACGACGTCAAGGTTGACCATCAAAGCCCATTTTTTAACGTCGTAGCGTATCAAACACTGTACAAAAGAATAAATTTTTATGGTTAACTTATATCAAAAACATTTTAATTGCATGCGGCTTAAGTGGTATTTGGACGCACCATGACTTTCCAAACACCAAATGGTTAACAACTACTGTAAAACAGAAATTTTCTGAATTTTTCTTGAATGATTGCTACTCGAATATTGGAAATTCGAGCAAATGTGCAAATTACAAACTTTTAAAACAAAATTTTAATTTAAGAAATACTTAATAAATGCACAACCTAAATACTTAAGATAAATGATTAACTTCCGAACAAGAAGCCATAGACTCCCTGTAGAAACTGGATCTTGGCATAGAATCCCATTTAATCTTAGAATTTGTACGAGTACAACAATGCAACAATGGTATTGGCGATGAATTCCATTATCTCTCCGAATGTTCTTTTTTTGTTAGTCACTCGTAAGCGCTAGTTAAAAGCAAAATATCACAACAGACTGAATATCATTATTTATAAAAAATTAATGGAACATAAGTGTTTAAAAAAAGTGGAATACAGAAAATTCTGTGAATTGGTCAAAGAAATAATTTGTTTATATAGTAACTAAAAAATATTAGGTCAAACAATTTTGGTTATGCTCCCGTTGTTATTATTGGTGAGAAATATCCTGAGAAATATCATGTAATTATTTTTATCTTCTTCTTCTGTTTTTCTTCTTCCTTATTTAGATTGAAATAACACACCTATTTAGCAAGTTTAAAATATATTATGCCATATGAACACTTATGTATGATTGTATTTGTGTTTTGTGTTTCTTTTTTATATTTTCATTCACTGTTTTCGAGAATGACGCTATAAATTAGTATATTAGTATAGACATAATTTTTTATTTTATAGAATTTCGATCTTTCCAATTTTATTGATTGGTGCCTCGGTCTATATCTATTGTCTTATTTACCTAATATTGTCATGTATGACTTGTGCATGTCTCGAGTGAAATAAAGATATTGTATTGTACAAGGAATTGGACTGTGGGCAAGGGCCAACCAGGCCCTGCACAGAAAGGTAAGACTCATGGCCGTAGCCCAAATACAAGGCCCGCACCAACTCGGCAAGCATTACACCTTTTTCGTTGTCCGTGCGTATTTATTGCTTCGTTAACAATTGCGCTCTTTTTTTTTCTAAAAAAAAGGTGCGTCAACCGGCACTGTGTGGATACCGTAAGTCCGATTGGCTTGAGAATTTGACTGTGTGCAAGGGCCAACCAAGCCCTACACAGAAAGGTAAGTCTCATGGCCGTAGCCCAAATACAACGCCCGCACCAACTCGGCAAGCATTAGCCCTTTTTCGTGTCATTAATGCGTTAATTATTGCGCTCTTTTTTCTAAAAAAAAAGGTGCGTCAACAGGCACTGTGTGGAAACCGTAAGTCCGATTGGCTTGCAAATTGGACTGTGTGCAAGGGCCAACCAAGCCCTGCACAGAAAGGTAAGTCTCATGGCCGTAGCCCAAATACAAGGCCCGCACCAACTCGGCAAGCATTACCCCTTTTTCGTTGTCCGTGCGTATTTATTGCTTCGTTAACAATTGCGCTCTTTTTTTCTAAAAAAAAAAGGTGCGTCAACCGGCACTGTGTGGAAACCGTAAGTCCGATTGGCTTGCGAATTCGACTGTGTGCAATGGCCAACCAAGCCCTGCACAGAAAGGTAAGTCTCATGGCCGTAGCCCAAATACAAGGCCCACACCAACTCGGCAAGCATTAGCCCTTTTTTGTGTCATTAATGCGTTAATTGTTGCGCACTTTTTTCTAAAAAAAAAGGTGCGTCAACAGGCACTGTGTGGAAACCGTTAAGTCCGATTGGCTTGCAAATTGGACTGAGTGCAAGGGCCAACCAAGCCCTACACAGAAAGGTAACTCTCATGGCCGTAGCCCAAATACAAGGCCCGCACCAACTCAGCAAGCATTACCCCTTTTTCGTTGTCCGTGCGTATTTATTGCTTCGTTAACAATTGCGCTCTTTTTTTCTAAAAAAAAAAGGTGCGTCAACCGGCACTGTGTGGAAACCGTAAGTCCGATTGGCTTGCGAATTGGACTGTGTGCAAAGGCCAACCAAGCCCTACACAGAAAGGTTAGTATCATGGCCGTAGCCCAAATACAACGGCCCGCACCAACTCGGCAAGCATTAGCCCTTTTTCGGTCATTAATGCGTTAATTCATTGCGCTCTTTTTTCTAAAAAAAAAAGATGCGTCAAACAGGCACTGTGTGGAAACCGTACGTCCGATTGGCTTGCGAATTCGACTGTGTGCAAGGGCCAAGTAGGCCCTACACAGAAAGGTAAGTCTCATGGCCGTAGCCCAAATACAAGGCCCGCACCAAGTCGGCAAGCATTACCCCTTTTTCGTTGTCAGTGCGTATTTATTGCTTCGTTAACAATTGCGCTCTTTTTTTCTAAAAAGAAAAGGTGCGTCAACCAGCACTGTGTGGAAACCGTAAGTCCGATTGGCTTGCAAATTGGACTGTACGCAAGGGCCAACCTAGCCCTACACAGAAAGGTAAGTCTCATGGCCGTAGCCCAAATACAACGCCCGCACCAACTCGGCAAGCATTAGCCCTTTTTCGTGTCATTAATGCGTTAATTATTGCGCTTTTTTTCAAAAAAAAAAAGGTGCGTCAACAGGCACTGTGTGGAAACCGTAAGTCTGATTGGCTTGCAAATTGGACTATGTGCAAGGGCGAACCAAGCCCTGCACAGAAAGGTAAGACTCATGGCCGTAGCCCAAATACAAGGCCCGCACCAAGTCGGCAAGCATTACCCCTTTTTCGTTGTCCGTGCGTATTTATTGCTTCGTTAACAATTGCGCTCTTTTTTTCTAAAAAGAAAAGGTGCGTCAACCGGCACTGTGTGGAAACCGTAAGTCCGATTGGCTTGCAAATTGGACTGTGTGCAAGGGCCAACCAAGCCTTACACAGAAAGGTAAGTCTCATGGCCGTAGCCCAAATACAACGCCCGCACCAACTCGGCAAGCATTAACCCTTTTTCGTGTCATTAATGCGTTAATTATTGCGCTTTTTTTTTTCTAAAAAAAAAAGGTGCGTCAACAGGCACTGTGTGGAAACGGTCAGTCTGATTGGCTTGCAAATTGGACTATGTGCAAGGGCCAAGCAAGCCCTGCACAGAAAGGTAAGACTCATGGCCGTAGCCCAAAATTCAAGGCCCGCACCAACTCGGCAAGCATTACCCCTTTTTCGTTGTCCGTGCGTATTTATTGCTTCGTTAACAATTGCGCTCTTTTGTTCTAAAAAAAAAAGGTGCGTCAACCGGCACTGTGTGGAAACCGTAAGTCCGATTGGCTTGCAAATTGGACTGTGTGCAAGGGCCAATCAAGCTCTACACAGAAAGGTAAGTCTCATGGCCATAGCCCAAATACAACGCCCGCACCAACTCGGCAAGCATTAGCCCTTTTTCGTGTCATTAATGCGTTAATTATTGCGCTCTTTTTTCTAAAAAAAAAAAAGGTACGTCAACAGGCACTGTGTGGAAACCGTACGTCCGATTGGCTTGCGAATTGGACTGTGTGCAAGGGCCAACCAGGCTCTGCACAGAAAGGTAAGTCTCATGGCCGTAGCCCAAATACAAGGCCCGCACCAACTCGGCAAACATAACCCCTTTTTCGTTTATCCGTGCGTATTTATTGCTTCGTTAACAAATGCACTCTTTTTTCTAAAAAAAAGGTGCGTCAACCGGCACTGTGTGGAAACCGTCAGTCCGATTGGCTTGAGAATTGGACTGTGTGCAAGGGCCAACCAAGCCCTACACAGAAAGGTAAGTCTCATGGCCGTAGCCTAAATACAACGCTCCGCACCAACTCGGCAAGCATTAACTCTTTTTCGTGTCATTAATGCGTTAATTATTGCGCTCTTTTTTCTAAAAAAAAAGTGCGTCAACAGGCACTGTGTGGAAACCGTAAGTCCGATTGGTTTGCGAATTGGTCTATGTGCAAGGGCCAACCAAGCCTTACACAGAAAGGTAAGTCTCATGGCCGTAGCCCAAATACAACGCCCGCACCAACTCGGCAAGCATTAGCCCTTTTTCGTGTCATTAATGCGTTAATTATTGCGCTCTTTTTTCTAAAAAAAAGGTGCGTCAACAGACACTGTGTGGAAACCGTTAGTCCGATTGGCTTGCGAATTGGACAGTGTGCAAGGGCCAACCAAGCCCTGCACAGAAAGGTAAGTCTCATGGCCGTAGCCCAAATACAAGGCCCGCACCAACTCAGCAAGCATTAGCCCTTTTTCTTTGTCCGTGCGTATTTATTGCTTCGTTAACAATTGCGCTCTTTTTTTCTGAAAAAAAGGTGCGTCAACCGGCACTGTGTGAAAACCGTAAGTCCGATTGGCTTGCGAATTGGAATATGTGCAAGGGCCAACCACGCCCTACACAGAAAGGTAAGTCTCATGGCCGTAGCCCAAATACAAGGCCCGCACCAACTCGGCAAGCATTACCCCTTTTTCGTTTATCCGTGCGTATTTATTGCTTCGTTAACAAATGCGCTCTTTTTTTCTAAAAAAAAAGTGCGTCAACAGGCACTGTGTGGAAACCGTACGTCCGATTCGCTTGCAAGTTCGACTGTGTGCAAGGGCCAACCAAGCCCTGCACAGAAAGGTAAGTCTCATGGCCGTAGCCCAAATACAAGCCCCGCACCAACTCGGCAAGCATTACCCCTTTTTCGTTGTCCGTGCGTATTTATTGCTTCGTTAACAAATGCGCTCTTTTTTTCTAAAAAAAAAGGTGCGTCAACCGGCACTGTGTGGAAACCGTAAGTCCGATTGGCTTGCGAATTGGTCTGTGTGCAAGGGCCAACCAAGCCCTATACAGAAAGGTAAGTCTCATGGCCGTAGCCCAAATACAACGCCCGCACCAACTCGGCAAGCATTACCCCTTTTCTTGTCCGTGCGTATTTATTGCTTCGTTAACAATTGCGCTCTTTTTTTCTAAAAAAAAAAAGGTGCGTCAACCGGCACTATGTGAAAACCGTAAGTCCGATTGGCTTGCGAATATGGACTGTGTGCAAGGGCCAACCAAGCACTACACAGAAAGGTAAGTCTCATGGCCGTAGCCCAAATACAAGGCCCGCATCAACTCGGCAAGCATTACCCCTTTTTCGTTTATCCGTGAGTATTTATTGCTTCGTTAACAAATGCGCTCTTTTTTCTAAAAAAAAAGGTGCATCAACAGGCACTGTGTGGAAACCGTACGTCCGATTCGCTTGCGAATTCGACTGTGTGCAAGGGCCAAGTAGGCCCTACACAGAAAGGTAAGTCTCATGGCCGTAGCCCAAATACAAGGCCCGCACCAACTCGGCAAGCATTACCCCTATTTTCGTTTCATTAATGCGTACATTATTGCGCTCTTTTTTTTAAAAAAAAAGGTGCGTCAACTGGCACTGTGTGGAAACCGTACGTCCGATTCGCTTGCGAATTCGACTGCGTGCAAGGGCCAACAAGCCCTGCACAGAAAGGTAAGTCTCATGGCCATAGCCCAAATACAAGGCCGCACCAACTCGGCAAGCATTACCCCTTTTTCGTTTATCCGTGCGTATTTATTGCTTCGTTAACAAATGCGCTCTTTTTTCTAAAAAAAAAAGGTGCGTCAACAGACACTGTGTGGAAACCGTACGTAAAAGATTATTGTGTGTCCTTTTGGAGTTGTTTTTAACACTTTAATTTCCTAGAAACGTACTTTTCTACTTTTGAACTTTCATTTGAATTTTCATGTGGTCTTCTTTAATTGTAATTAAGAATGATAATATCTGTCATATGTAGTGGCAAGTATCGGTGCCGCCTATGGGCGGGTACCCGAGGGACGGATATTTCTATGTGAAGTGCAGACATATGTCAGCTTTTTTTCTTGTATGTCTAAAAAAAAAATTCTTGTATGTCTAAAATATTCTATCACATTATTTTTCACATGACTGATAAAGCGCCCGGTCACGTGACGAATGAACAAAAATTAATTTCTTTGGAATGTTTATCTGTAAACAAGTATGTGTTTGATTAACTAGTATCTTAATATTGACATATTTTTTACCCTTTTCACTTATAAAACTGTGATGACATGAACATAGCAAAGGTCATTTCTTTTCTTAGCTTGTCGGCTCTTTTTAGGTGGCTCGATAGCTCAGTAGGTAGGTGGCGCGATAGATCAGTTGGTTAGACCACTGGCTGTCACTCCTGAGCTTCCGGGTTCGATCCTGGGTAACACCCTTGAGATTTTCCAGTAACACCTACTTATCGCATGGTTTGGAAATTTTCCTTTGTTCTTACTAACCCATTATATTCAGTACACTTCAATGAGCATTTGAAAACTGTATTACTATGTAATAGTTACATAATATATATACGAGGACTTTACCGGCTGGCATCAACGCATGGGGCGACAACAAGGGTCAATCATGGAAATTAATCTCGACGTTCCGTCTCGATTAATGTCCTATGATTGGCAACAAGGGTCAATCATGGAAATTAATCTCGACGTTCCGTCTCGATTAATGTCCTATGATTGACCCTTGTTGTCGCCCCATACGCTGATACCAGCCGGTGAAGTCCGAGTATTTATTCTGTAACTGTTTTATCGCATGACCATCACGACTTTTTTCTGGGAGATTTACGCTCCCTAGTAATATTTGCTTTATTTAAACATATAAATATTTTTAGAAATACCCACATTAGATGCCGTTGAAGGAACTGGACATAAATAACCATTTGACGAGGTAAGTTGATGCATTTTTCCCAGCTCATTTTCAAAATATAATCTAGAAAATATTGTCGATAAGAATCCCGGTGTATATTTCAGAGGTATATCTTGTACGCGTATTTTTTCAAACTAACGACAATGAAGTGATTTTTACATAACAATACTTCCGTCTATTAATAATTTCGCTAGAATATTATGTTCATACGTGTAAGTCATTTACTGAGTGGCTTACTGGTAAGAATACATCTCTTGTAAAACGGAGGCATTGTTTAAAAAAAAATGAATAATTTGATCATTGTTTCAGAGTTGTCCTCGAGGTCAGGATGCAGAAAATGGCGATTACTTTCCACTGGAGTCAACATCTTTATAATAACTGCATTTTCAAAATTTGAAGAAAAAAAATCGAGATGATATGTAAATATTTTTTTTTTAAAAGTTCTGTCAACTGTGAAATGTTTTGTTTTGCTCTTTTTTCAGGTATGCTCGGTTTATTATTTAAAATAAAATAATAAACTGGGCATGCGCGAGAAAGTGTACTGATACTCCATTTAGAGCACCCCAAAGTTTTCCAATACTGCAATTTAGAGAACGGCGATCTTCAAAGGAAAGTTGTGGCGGTCATGCGATAATCGCATGTATCAGTGCTATACACTGGGCATGTAAAAGAACCAAGGGATCTATTCAATAAGAGCTCGGGACTGGTTCCCGGATTCCCTTGTATCTGATAGCTGTCTCTAGTGTCTGCTGAGGTGAGGACCTTATTGAAAATAAGTGCTGAGGTCAGGACCTTACAGGAAGTGGCGGTCATGCGATAATCGCATGTATCAGTGCTATATACTGGGCATGTAAAAGACCCAAGGGATCTATTCAATAAGAGCTCGGGACTGGTTCCCGGATTGCCTTGTATCTGATGTCTGCTGAGGTGAGAACCTTATTGAAAATAAGTGCTGAGGTCAGGACCTTACTGGAAATAAGTGCTTGCACCTTCGTAGGCTATCCTTGACAGCCCGGTCAAAAGAAAATCATCATCATCATCTTCTTAAAATGATTTCACTCATAAAAATAATTATAAAAATGACAGCACGGACGTGCAAATTTACAAAACATATTACTTAAGATTTATTTTAGTTACTTAACTTTAAATTGCTGATTGAATTATAAGGAAGTGTGGGAATAAATGACGTTGTGCACGTATATACTCACGAAAGGTGAACAGTCATATAACAGTTAATAGTTTAAAGTGTTTCCTTGTGAAACTCGAGCTAACTCATGTAGACATGATCTTTGGTTAACCACAAATAATGAAACATTTTAAATAGACTATAACTTAGCATCTTGCCCAGAAAAAAACTAAGTTATATGTCTCTTTATAGTAACATAAGTCACATTTTGTAGCCGTTTTTAGTACTATCATTGAAATATATCCTGAGGAAGGTCTTGAAAGACCGAAACCGCTTGATCCTTGAATGAACCAGTTTACAAACCATCCTGATATTTGACGTGTGTTCTCTCCTTCTCTTGATTTACTAAAAGTTGTGTATGTTTAATGACTTAAGGATTCATGAAAACATTGGATTCACCTAAAATATGAATAGATCGCTTACTATAGAACAGCTAAATTCAGAGGAAGTGGGGAGGCTAATGCCATTGCTAGTTTTCCTCGGAATGGTCGTTAGCACGGGAATTCCAGGAAAAATAACCGTGTGTGTAGTTTACTGGGCGAAATCAAAAGAGTCTGTTTCAAGATTTTTCATCTGGTGGCTTGCAGTTATTGATACTATTAGTTGTTTTGTGATATTTTTAGAAATTGTGAGCGTTGTTAAGCAGTATACCTACACCAACACGTGGTTATGTAAATTCACAGCTTTCCTCGCAGTTTGGTCGGTTATCACGTCTGCTTTTGCATTGTGTTTAATAAGTTTCGATCGTTTTCAAAGGATATGCACACCTCATCATATTCAAGTATGCCAACAGAAGGCAAAGTTTATGTGCTTATCAACTGTTGCTATTGCTTTAGTAATTTCATTGCCGTCGCTAATTCTGTATGGAGCGTATACGGAGGAAATTTCACACCACAACTTAACCAGTAGCGCGTGTACCATTCAGAACAAGTATCAAGGCACCAATTTCGCCCTTTTTTACCACATTTTCTTATGGATATTATTCCTTTTTGTTTTAATCTTTCTTAGCGTGTGTTACACCATGATTGGCAGGAAAATATACAAGCAGATGGGACTGCGTCCCTCAATGGCGTCGAATAATGACGTCTGCATGAACACGAGCTTTACTGTTTTGAAAACATATCAAAACGTGTGTAAGGAAAATTGTACTGTTTCTCGGAATACATGTATGTCAACGCTTAGTAATCGTTCAACAGTACAAGGACAGGCTAAAGCCAGACAATCTGCATTACTGATGTTTTTAATCTCTCTAGTATTTGTGGTCAGTTTTCTTCCTATCCTTATTTCAAGAATGATAGGAGCCTTTGATTTGACATTTGAGAAGTCAATGTCGGATACAGGAAGAGCTTGTTATAAGTTTTTCAAACGCACTTATTTCTTGAACTGCGCTATCAATCCGTTTATCTACTGCGCATGTGCGGCGACATTTAGACAGGAAGGGCGTGCACATTTTAGACGTCTGATCAGCAGGTTCAGATAGACATGAGTCGCATCCCAAACTTGAAAAGTTTGTAAAGTTTTGATGCAGAGTAATTTCTGCATAGCGTTAAAAATTGAGTCATTTTTGTTCAAACTCATGATGTTGACATATAATTGTAAATCAGTTCGGTTATAAATGTACCAATGGTATGATAATTATATTTGATTAAACTTTATTTCAAGACAACAACTGTAATTTTTGAATAGCTCTGTTATAATTTTAAAATTTATTGTCATATCATTTAGATCTAAGATAAAAATGTTGATGAAGAAGGAAAACTAAGAAGTAATACGAATAGAATAAACAAATGCGTTTAAACTGTAATACATGCATGAATGTAAACGGAATATCATTTCGTTACTTGCGATTCCATATTGCATAGAGCTAAGAATTCTTGGTGATTCAAACTGTAACTGAATTCATGAATATTTTCATTACACAATGTTATACGGAAATTCTCAAAATATATAATATTTAGCCAGATAATTAATTGGTAACTGAAAGCCATCATATCAGCATGTGTTGTATTTATATTTTGTTGCTATTAAGTAATTTATTTATTTATTTATTTATTTATTTATTTATTTATTTATTTATTTATTTATTTATTTATTTACTTATTGAATCTGGTATTTGTTCATGTAATATTACTTTCATCGTATTTGTATATACATTGTAATAAATGTTGTATACGTCATTCACATTTACTAGCATGTTTATAACTTTATATAAAGCAGAAGCAAAGAACTGGGTATATAATGTTTTTAATTTCGCTTGCATTTACTATTAGTAACCTGTCCTTGATTTGTCTTTTATTAGACAGTTCATTTGTGCCTTCATTGAATGACACAGAGAGGGCTGTTTACAAGTTTTGCTTGAGATCATACTATATAAACTTATAGCGACACGGTTATAGCGAACTTCCGGTTATAAGGAACAAATTATTTTGGCCAGAATTTTGCCCTTCTTTACTTAATATAAAAAATACGGTTATAGCGAAAACGGAATTATCGCTTATAAGGACCTCATTTCTTAGTCCCAATTTAGTCAAAAGTACAGAAAATAACACTTTTATAACGAACTCCAAAATATTGGCTATCCGTAAATAGATTTTTTGTTTTCATTGGCACGGATTAAAACTCGACCGTTTTTTAATACAGCTGTGAAAATGAATTTGCATAGCAGTACGTAATAGATTTCTATATTTTTAGCATAAGTTCTTGTCACCAAGATAAAACGGTTATTCCTTTTATTCTATTATTTCTTTTTATGCCCCCGCCATATAATGGCTGGGGCATATAGTGTTACCCTGTTCCGTCATTCCGTCCTTCCGTCATTCCGTCCTTCCGTCATTCTGTCATTCCGTCATCATTAGTTTCCGTTCATTATCTTAGAAACGGTTGCACACATTCAACTCATATTTGGCATATGGATATGTCATGAGAAAATACAGATCAAGATCGAATTTGGTCATGGTTCAATGAGTTTATTCAAAATCCACGTAGCAAAACAATATCTTGAACATTTATTAAGCATGATTTATGTAAAATACACTTTACTAAACGAGTATGGCGTTTCAATACTTAGATTCAGTGATAAATGATTTACCGCTTCAGTCGTTAGGTATTCCAGCATCACAATCAAACATGGTTGTTTTGTTTGTTGTTTTTCCTCGCGGGGGGGGGGGATTATGTACAAAATCATTGAATTTGATTCAAGAAATTAAAAAGATTAGGATTATATATTTGCAAATACCAACGACAAATATTTAAATAAAACAGTCTTGTTAAAAGCACGTTATGCCTCTTTCTATTTTTAATTCTTAAAAAATAATTGAAAACTATTTAAAGTTGCACTGAACGTGCAGTAATGTGTTATGATGGTAGAAAAATGTAAACAATGTAGTATTTTGACTTCCATATAAAAAGATAATGCAATATGATTATACCCTTTGCAAAAGTTGAAATTTTGAGAAATAAAATTGATAGAATTTCTGAGGCAAAATGTCATAAAATTATTAAAAAAGGGAAACATAATTGTGTATTGCAAAAAGAATTTCATTGACATAAAAATTGCATGCTACTTACAAAATAAAGTTAACGCTATTGAAATGTATTTCTTTTTTCAGTTGTAAATGCCTGTCACTACTTTCTTAAGCTTCTGTTTTTCGTCCTGTCTTTCAGGTTTTCCAACATTATTTTGGTATTTTGGCATTTACTACTTGAAAATTATTAAATTCTCTTTAAATTTCTCCTGATGCTTTTGTTTTATCGAACATATACATGTATTTAAAATCGTTTTTTTTTTTGTTTTTTTGTTTTTTTTCGTTTTTTTTCTTTTAAATAAAGATTTTTAATAATAAATTCTTTATCAAAATTGTTCCACTTCGGAGAAATACACTCTTTTAAACGACATGGTTACACTTTTTCAATGTAAATTGAGTGATGTTATGCAATTTAACCGTTTGGTCAACCTTTGAAGTCTACCACTTTGCACATTGTGAGTTACTTACTGTAAGTCTACTCCAGCGTTACTTGTTGCGACCTTTCGTGAGTTTAGGTCGAGATTGAGATTAAGTATCGTTTCTGAATACGGGCCTATATCTTTCATAAGTAAAAGTCAACCTTAAAATATATAAAAGAAAATATTCAATATAAAAGGAAGGAAAAATCGAAAATCTTGTTTATTCTTAATTATGGAAAGGAAACAAAAAGCACTGACTGAAACAAAATATGATATTTTTATGAAAGATTGAGAAAGGTAGTAAAATTAAAACTGAAATATCAAAGGATTTTCAAATTCCAAAAAGTACGCTCTCGGGAATTGTGTCTAAAAAAAAGAAATAAAAGACTATTTTTTCTTCTTATAATCAAATGATCTTCAAAATGGAAGACGATGGTAAACAATGAGTTCGTTATATGTAAATATGTTCGCTATATTAACTCCTGATACAAGGAACTAATTTGCTATATACTTACAAGGAACTCCGGATATGAGGACAGAATGTCCCAATGAGTTCGTTATAAGCGGAGTTTACTGTATATAAATTGTGCTGTTAATCCATTTATATATGGATTATGGGTTTCGAGAATCCGGAAGTCGTGCAGAAATATCGTCTGCAAAGGAATATGTAAATTGTTCCATAAATTTAACCGGTCTGCAAAGGAATCAATTGGAACGTCCTCAGCTATTATCTCCGAAGCCTGACGGAAAGGGCCGAAAAGCTGCGATTGCAAAGGAATATGTAAATTGTTCCAAAAATTAAACCGATAAATGAATACTTTGAGTTGAACATTATTAAAAAGGTTCAACATATGTATATTTATTTGCATTTCATATTTCTTTATGTTCATAGAATAATGTAAATAATTTCTTTTCAACACCAATGAGCTATTAAGAGAAATCGTAGAAAGTTACCGATAGTGTAAAAGCATAATATGCAAGATATTTCTTAACGTTGTTGTGTAAAACCATATAAATATTTCGACTCTTAACAATTATATTTAAATTAATGTCAATCATTTATTGGACACTAAATTAGTCTTACGCACATAAATACAATATTTATGTTGTAAATCAAAGGGACGCGGTGTATTTATTATAGATATATAGAAGCCAATGCGTATATTACCGAAGCCTATATTTAGGCCATTTTTATTTAACTAAGAACTTTTATCTTCAGGCTCAATATATCGGAATGCGGTAAACCGTTCGGCATCATGTGACAGTGCATAGAAGTTCTTGCTAAAAGTAGTAGACTTCCCGTAGTACGTATGCATAGACCATTAAGTTGACATACGAATGACATGGAAGCTGTCTAGACGACATGACTTGAATGTATGAAATGTGAGTTTGTTTTGTCCCTTCTACAACTTGCAAATAGCATAAAATTATTTCCACATCACGTTGATTTTTAACTACTTCTGGTCACACTTTAGAGAGAAAAGATAAATATTTTTGGAAAGAAAATAAACAATAAAAGTAAAATCAATAAAACATAACAAATTTTAAAATAATTTATAATTTTTTTTATTAAATTGAAGAACGTCGTGTTCTCAAGTATCATGTTATTAAGATCACATTGTATTCGTTTTGATTAGAAATGTACGCTATATAATCTAAATTGATGAATGACAAAATGCGTCCTATAATACCGTACAATGTAATTTCCTTATTCCCAAAACATGGTATATAACTCAGCAAGGCCGTAGAATTTGTTTAGAAGAACATGCGGAATAAAGTCATGCATTCGGGGCCTTGACCCTATTGACCTCAACCCTTTTATGTTTTTAAGTTGGTTTGGCAGGTAGAAGTAATCGAGCTGCAAAGACCCGATTGTTGGTGTTTGTAGGTCGAAGAAGTTCAACCTTGAATGTTACTTTAGGTAAAACCCTATGACAAGCAGAGACAGACAGGCAGACAGACAGATAGATATAATCTGGCAAACCGATCAAAAACATTAATCTATCGATTAGGGGTAAAAGAAATGCACTTGGAAAATTTATGTTTGACAGAAAAAGATGCTGACGTGTTTTGAATACAACATTTTGAATACATTCAAAACATTTGAATCTAATCTCAACAGAAGAAAGTAAGAAATGTTGTTTTTAAAAAGGCGTGTTCTTATGAGAACTATACATGAAGGATAAGTAACTATATTAAGTGAAATTTCGAGTTTAGAATTACAGTTAAAATGGTAAAATGAGGCGTTTCTCAAACTCTTCAAGAGTTGTTGTAATATTGTGTCATCATTTCTTGTATATACAACACAATAATAATCCTAACCGTATTTATCATTAACTTTATCATGTCACGCACACACATATGAGCCGCGTCACGACAAAACCAACATAATGGGTTTGCGACCAGCATGGATCCAGACCAGTCTGCGCATCCGCGCAGTCTGATCAGGATCCATGCTGTTCGCTTACAAACCCTATAACAAGTAGTGAAACTGATAGCGAACAGGATAGATTCTGATCAGACTGCGCGGATGCGCAGGCTGGTCTGGATCCATGCTGGTCGCAAACCCATTATGTTGGTTTTGTCGTGACGCGGCTCATATAAATATGATGTTTTGCAACGATGATTGTGATAAAATATGAAAGAAAAGAAACGAACAAAAACAAACAAACAAACAAACAAGTTTATAAGTAAGTTATAAGTTTACAAATAAAAGATGTTTTACAAGAACATTGTATATACTTTTAATTTATTCTTTAATATTTTAAATCTTTTGTACAAATGTGTTGTCATTATTTGTTAAATGATTTATCAACAAAACCGCATGACCTTACACTGCAAAAATCTGTAATATATATTTATATATATAATGCTTAATTTGCTAAAACATTGAAATGATTATTGACAAATTGAATAATATTTTCACTCAATAACATTATAGTATTCCATTTACTTTGTGACAAGAATTTAGATATAACTTAGAAACATATGCGTTGTTTTTACTTATTCAACTGCTATGAAACAAAATAAAAACGAAAATATAAGGTTCCACTTACACCAGATATGTTAAGCACTCAAAGTGACATTTTCAAAATAAACATTTTTACATGAGGTATCTGTAATCCTGAGCATTTCATTAGTTTGCAACTGTTGATTTGTCCGCGCATGCGCGGAATAAATATTCGTTCCTTCCGATCAATTCACTTCCGGCTTCTGATGATTAATATCACTATATCTATAAGGTTATGCATATAATTATGACTTACGTAGAGTTATACACAACTATCATATTTCAAACTGCATTTTTAATAAAGTATAATCTTATTCAATTTGACGTTTTCATAGTTGGTATCCCATTCGGCAATTGTCGAACGGCGCCATATTTAAAGAATTGTGGGAACTTTCCGGCCATGTTGCGCCCATAAACTGAGGTCTTGTAGAGAAGATGGTCAAATATCAACATATCTTGTGTAGACATCCGATGAAAACTAATACTTAGCTGACTGCAGCATTCAGACCCCTATAATAAATAAAGAAGATCTATACACAAATTGCAATCTTTCATAGACTGTCAAGCGATATTGTTGTCACGTGACAATGTAATTTTTATACTCTTGAAATATTTTGATTAAATATCAACAATAAAGGAATCTTTCTTTACTATTCAGAAGCATGCCATTCGCCACGAAATGGGTTTTTTTTGGTCATAGATGTTGAATAGCAAGTTTTGTAGTGTTTTGGGAGCATTTCTGGTCATTTACAGATATTGATTTGAATTCTCAGCATAAGCAAAATTGAGTCAGAATAATACAACAACAATGTCAATTTGTGATTAAACAAAAACACGTGCAGTCATAATTATTGTATTAGACGGTTTATTGATTGACTGATTGATTGATTGATTGATTGATTGATTGATTGATTGATTGATTTATGACAAAATTTATAATTCTCTGTCTATGTAGATGAATTAACTTCGTTTATATTTTCGTTATATTGTGAGGTTTGTGTTTAAATGAACTGTAACTAAATCAATAAGAAAATCGTGATTTTATATTTGAAGTCAATCTTATTTACATATAAAAAGAAAAATGATGGAGATATATTGTATCAGTTATACACAAAGCAAAGTTGGTGTTATAAAAGAAATAAAATGTCCTTCTTACGCCTTTTGGCTTATTCCTTGAGTAGTAATAAAGCCATTGCGGTGGTGGGCCAGGAATGTAGTCGTGTATTCTATCCGGGTGAAAGGTTTCACGCTCAAATTTATCCACAGAGTTATAAATAGAAACGCCCGACTTGATAGCACACCGACCAACTTCAAGATCTTCAAAACTTCCACTTTCTCTGCATGTTCCTTTAGTCTGTATGCCCTTTTCAACGAGTAACTTAAGTCCCGCTCTGTTAAATATATAACCTGCGCCGCCACTCATGTACGGCGAGTCAAACCACGATGGTTCTAGCTGGTATCCGAGGTAAGAAGGTTTAGTTTTGTCTAGACCTCGCACTAAATGTCTGAGGTTTTCCATTATCATATATGTATCATCGTCAGCTTTCAGGAACCAATCAAAATTGTTTAATTCAGTTAAATATAGATATTGTAAAACTTCTCTCGATTTTTCTGTCAAATTTTGATAACCTTCAGGTGTATCGATAAATATCACGTCACCGATAGATATTGTCGCAAAATTATCGCCATTTGCTGTCGTATATTCCTTCCGCTTTCCGGCACTTAGATCAAATGTCACTTTTGGCATTGCTGTAGGTGTAACAGGCATTCCAGGAAGGGGTGGAAGAGTTGTTTCATCGCCATAAGCGGAAGCAAAGAAAATGTGCTTGTTGCACCGTGGTGCCCACGTAAAGTTAACACCGGCTGCTTTAGTAACTACTCCAGTTTTTGTTGTTAAAATCCAGCAGTAAATCGTTACTTCGTTGAATAAGTTTTGAGCTTCTGAATCATCCACATAAACTGAAAAAAGGATATTAATGATAAAAGATATTTGCGAAAAGTGAACTGTTTAAGATAAATGCCTTTCAATCTGAGGCACTTTGACTGAAGCCCAACTTAGGCCGTTACCATATTCCTTCATAATACACGAGTGGGCTCGACTGTGGTTTGAACAATATCTAAGATTTTTATAAAATTGTTATAAAATGAGTTCTAGGAAAACTAGAGAGACAGAAAGCAGCACTACTCTAGGTAGTTTTGTTAAATAAACAACATCCCCTAATCACCTCGACCCAAAAGGTGCTTTCTGATAAAGTTCAATGTAGTATCAAATCACCGACTCGTCTCATTTTGGCGTCTATGACCGAGTGGTTAAGGTTTTTGACTTCAAACGTCTCACCCCCGAATCCCAAAGATGTAGAGGTAACCATTATTTCTAGTTGAATACAGCCTCAATCACCAATTCCGCATTAAAGTAAGGAGGATGCTTAAGTTTCTGCTTAAGGTAAAATCGGCGAATGAAGTTAGTGCTTCAAATCACTGACCCATCCCCACACCCTTGTAGAGGAGAGGACACCGTATTCTGCTCTCGGTAAGTTATAATGTTCAATATAGTACAAATCGTCAGGAATGACATGTGCTAATTTAACCACTCCTTGGTAGTTTGGTTATGTGGGACTTTTGTGATTCTCAGAAACATAGCTTTATTTATAATTTACAAGATTTATATGGGAGAAAGAAACAAAAACATATGAGCAACAACAACAGAAACAAAGACAACAACAACTTACTTTCGTTGTTTGCCAACGGTATATTGTCCAAACTGGGCTCGAAAACAGAGAAAGAAGGAGATATCCCTGAAATAAGAATAGATGTTTAGCCGCAGAATATATGACGTATACCTGGACTTAGTAATATTAAACATTTTATATGAGGGTTAACACTGTAATTAATTGTGTGAACTTACATGTCATAAGCTTTTGAAAGAATTATACATGTATATACGTGATTTCATCACATGACTTCGATGGATGCAAGCATATATATTTGAATCTGGTGACAACATTAATTAATCTGTCAATATCTTGCGGTTCTGATCGGAATATCCGTCCCGAAGGGACGAGGCTTGCCGACTCATCTGGTACCCCATGCCAGATGAAATTTCCCGGCATGAGTAAAGCTAACGGAAACACCTGTCTGATATGCAAGAATATATATCAGTAACAGTACTAGACATAAAGAAGAAATATGTAAAGGTGAGAACTATAGAAATAGCAAGACCGGCGAAAAAGAGTCCATTTAAACACTATATTAACATTATAGCCTAGGCTACAGCAAAAAGTATATTTACATAACTGCAAAACAACATTTAACACAACTACAAAGCAGCAAGAGCACCGTATATTTTTACAGACAAGCAGCATAATGATAAGAGCACTGTTTATTTGCATTATATCATCACATCAGTATGACCTCTGTTTATTAAGAAATCAGCAACACAACTGTTAGAGCACTGTATAATAGCATAATAGCTACATACAAATAAAACGTTATGTATTCACTGGACAACAGACTGTATATTTATATAACAGCAGCTCTGCTGTAAGATCAATGTATATTAACGTGACGGCAACACAACGTCAACATTTAAAAACATAACAGCAACACACAGTAAGAGAAACTGTTTATTTTTGCCTAATAGCATCACAACAGTTAGATTACTGTCTATTAACATAGCCGGAAGGAACACATCAGTAAAGGAACTGCATATTTACACTGCAAGGCCACTATATATTTACATAGCAGCAATATAGCAGTAAGAAAAACTACATGTATATAATTACATAGCAGCAAAAAAAAGCAGAAAG
>NW_026864775.1:0-10116 GCF_026571515.1 Ruditapes philippinarum | reverse complement strand
TTTCTAATTCCATTCCATTCTGTTGATAGTTTGTGCCGGAGGTAAGTATTTTCAGGGGAGATAATCAACCTTAAATGTTTTAATAATAATAATGATTTATTGTCCGTTTTATTTAAAAAATTGCTCTTTATAGAGACAATGGAAGTATATGTAGATCATAGGCATGTCCTACTTCGTTGAACAAAGATTAGTAAATTTGAGTATATTACAAGGTCTGTAAACAAATAAAGATTTATTTAAATCTAAATTAACTATCTTGAAACTTACAAAAAATATGCTTATATGCTTTTATGCATTAAATGTAGTTCTTCATACAAATAGTACCCATATGTTGTGTGATAACCATAATAAATAGGAAGAAACGCGTTTTGGGAGTGCATCTAAAATTTCTGTCGATAACCAGAAATTTATTTCAAGGCGGTATAGTCATGAGTGTCGGACATACTATGCAAATACCTTTATTTGCAGAAAATTATCGATATCTAGGAAATTCCCACTGAACATTTATAATGTATTAATTGGTGAAAGAGAATTCACAAACTACAGGCTCGGTTTGATCGAGCCGTTTCATGGACGTTAATGGTAATTGCAAGCTACCGTCCACGCCCCCTAGCATTAACATTCAAACATGAAAATGGTAACCTATAACTCTAGAAATAATTGTGTCTGTGTCAAACGCCACATATTTCCAATTTAGTAAATATCTGTACACTCACATAATATTAAACTCAAAACTGTCTGTAAACTTGTTTATCAAGCATGTTTTTAACGGCATTTCTCATTTACCAATAAAAACAGTTACCATATATATATAGCTTCAATTTGGTTAAATGACAAACAAAATTCGTGAGCAAGAAAAAATCTATATCTATATTTTATGTTTAATAAATTGTAAATAATGAAATAATATCTTTATTTAAAGAAATTTAAGACATGCAGAAACACAAAAAAACATCTTCACTTTAAAATGTAGCCTTTAAAAACAATATACATGTGTATATATAAAAAAATAAACACACGAAACATCATCAAATAATAACAACTACTCCTTTTGTCAATTAAGATGTGGTCCTATATAACAAACATTATTTGACTATATTGACTCCTTTTCGACATTAAAACAACATTCATACAATTTTCTTTTACATTTTCTATGACATGATTCAACTCTCAATATGTGTTTTACATATATGTAGATTATTCGGTTTTTGATTTGCTCCAGGAAAGTATTGAAAATAAGACATTCTAGTACATCTAAACAGATTACGAACTTGGCATGAATGTTTTGTACAAAAATTAAATAACTGACCAAGGTACGGACATTGAACTGCTTGTTTTTAATCAATGGGGGTTCTCCTTTTTTGTTTTCGTTTTTTTTTTCCTGATATAATCAAGACCAATGCCAAGTAAATAATGTCCCCATGCGAGATTTTCAATGGTTTAAAATCTTAAACAAAAACAAAAGTTCATGTGCATGTTTTCTTTATTGACAATCTGAATGCCTTTACCCGCCGACAAGAAAACACAGAAAGTAACTGACAGACAAGAAAACACAGAAAGTAACTGACAGACAAGAAAACACAGAAAGTAACTGACAGGCAAGAAAACACAGAAAGTAACTGACAGACACGACAAATAAATATCATTTTTGTTATATACAGACATTATACGTACATATTATTTGATTGTAAATATATTATCTATGTAAATACTGGATATTTTATCATTATTTCAGAGAAAAAAAATGCTATATATTTTTTTAATGCCGAATTACAATTTCAATGTATTATATGTGTCACATACAATTGAACAACATAGCAAGCCACAATTAATACATGAGTACAACGAACATTGCTTCTTTTTCTTTAGACACATTCTCTTTCATACGAATACATCTCAAATTTCACTTGTTTTTTTGTTATTGTTTTTTTTCCTTTTAATTTTTGTTTTGTTTTAGTTTTGGTGTTTTTTTGTGCCTGTCGCAAAAAAAGAAATGTCACGTACTATATCAAGTTACAACATTATGAAATAATATGAATCTTTTCCTTCAGCATTCACCTTTATCTGCACATGCAATATAATTATTTTCTGTAATTAATTAATGTTGTCAGAGCAAAAATGTAGCAAAAAAATATCAATATAAAATTGTAATCTGTTATAGTATATAAATCTATATCTCCGCTTCTGCAGTTTACACAAATGTTGAATGCTTTTGTGTTTGTTGTTTTTTGTTGTTTTTTTTTGTTGTTGGTTACTGTTTTTTTTGTTTTTTTTTGTTGTTGTTGTTTTGTTGAATTCCAAATACGTGTACGAAAGAAAAAATGTTGATATATTGCTTTAACGCCGAATTGCGCATGCTCGAAATTATTGCTATACGACAAAGCATAATATTTTGTTCGGGACATTTTATTCGCTTTGCATACAATATTCATATGTGTGGCAAATAACAGTGAAGCGGTCACTCGATCAGGCGTCAATCCATTTGACACTTACCGCCTTGCCAATCCACTTTCAAAGGAAAATTGTGTAATATTATGTAATACATGGGTCTTTAACACCCTGCTGTTTCAATTTAAATTACTGATGAAAAAGTCATTGTATGATACCTTGAACAGGACTTTTGGTCATTGAATTATTAGTCCAGATAACTTTGTATATCTGTTATAAATATCAATTCACGTTTGAAGTACTTACCGCTTTAATTCATTACAAAAATTCGGTTTTCTGGGTGATATATATATTTTTTTTTTTATGCGTTTATTTAAGGTCGCCGCCGGAAAGCCCATATGGGCGACCGTACACTCAAGTCGGGTCATCCTAGAGCGTCCCGCCGAGATTTTTCGTCGATTTTTTTCCAGCTTTATTGGTGGAGGAAGACCCCAGGTGCCCCTCCGGGCATTATTTCATGCACGAGCGGGCACCTGGGTAGAACCACCGACCTTCCGTAAGCCAGCTGGATGGCTTCCTCACATGAAAGATTTCGACCCGAGTGAGGATCGAACCTACAGTGGTGAGGGACCTGTGATCTCAAGTCAATGACTTTAACCACTCGGCCACGGAGGCCCCTTGGGTGATATAACTTATAATCACGTGTTTTATAGCCTCCAAGTACTCTAAATGTAGCCTATCGTTATTGAGCTTTTGCCCTATGCAGAATGCGCATGCGCGAAATGCAACATCGGTTGCTTTGGAAAAATCGTTTTGTAAAAAATATGTGTAAGAAAGCAATTTAATAAGATTATAATACAGTCCCAATATTCAGTCCCAGGCACTTCGAATAAACGGGGTTGGACTGTAATACAATGTGACGTCATTTGCTTTAGTTAACACTTGTCAACCGAAAGTGTAAAAGTAGCCTTTGTTCGGGGGATACTATCACTATGTTTTGTGAGCATTTTAAAATTATCCTTATAGCAAGTATTTTGTTAAATCATGCTTAATTATTTGGATAAAAGAAGAAAAATACAATACAAACAATATGTTATTATGTAAAGTCACCTTTTCATTCCAAGAATAATTTCCAGTATTGTAAGTAAATACATCTACGAATTTATAAAACAGAACTGAAAAGTAAAATGTTCATTCCCATTTAAATGAGAAAAAAAAATGTTTTGTTTAAAAGCACCCTAATGAAAAGTAATTCCATTTTTACTGTTAACTGTAAATTTATCGTACATGATAGAAAATTTTTTATATGCTCGAAAGATCAATACTAAATTTATTGAACTCATTTGTTCGCGAGAGAGACTTTCATAATATGGTTTTATTCAACCCGTTGAATAAATTGAGTATTGAACCTACACTTATGTTTTATCTATTATATATGTATATATAGCTACGCGTTCAAACTTTAAACTTTATTATAGAAGGTAAATAACATGAATACTTGCACATGAATGTTGTCAAAGAAACGGAGCATGTGCAGCAAAACAAATCGATCAAATCAAAAACAATAGGAAATAGATAATGACTATACCGGTGGTGATGATGAATTTACGCAACAGTGTGCGGTATTTTCAATAAACTTGTAAACTATTTATGAATATGATAATCTTAGAACAAGTAGACAATAACAACAACAACAACCGTGGTCGTAAATAAAAACAAAATAGAAATGATAACAATCCCCTGTCGTGTTGTTTTTTAAACACCTTTATTACACTATTAGAACTTCGACCTTTTCATTGATTGTGTCGTCAAATACATTGATCTAGCACGTAAACAACAATAAAAGTAAAAAAATTCAAGTTCTTATACTAATTTGGCTTAACAACGATGAAAACCATCCCAGACATGACCCTTTCTATGGAACGAGGCTTTTATTACAATTCATACGACTTGTTGCTCTTCACCAAACATATCAACACGCCATGTAATTATTTATGCTTTTAAATGTACCCTTATTTTTGTTAACGCGTATAGCAGAAAAAAAAAATTGACATGGGTATAGATGCGTGTAATATTTCTATATTAGTCTATTTCGCTACTACTTTTATATACTGTTTTTTTAATGTTACATATAAAATAATCGTAATAAAACAGACTTTGTTCATTTTGACTACTGTTTTGTATGTTCCACAGAAAAAACATGTATAATTGCAATCTCTAACAAGCCTACCAAAGTTCATGATGAGCAATTTGTTTTGTCCGCCCATACATCTACGGTAAAATCCAATTAACCATTGAAAAGTTAATAAGAAGATTGGTCATCAGATGTCTACTAGTTCATCGTCACTTGCTGCATTTCATGCTTGGACGCCCTTTATATGCTTTGCACGCTTCAACCGATGGGTAGGCCTCCGTGGCCGAGTGGTTAAGGTCGTTGCCTTATATCACAGGTCTCTCACCGCTGTAGGTTCGATCCATCCTCACTCGGGTCGAAAAATTTCATGTGAGGAAGCCATCCAGCTGGCTTACGGAAGGTCGGTGGTTCTACCCAGGTGCCCGCTCATGCTTGAAAAATGCACGGAGGGGCACCTTGGGTCTTCCTCCACCAATAAAGGTGGGAAAAAATCTACGAAAAAATCTCGGCAGGACGCTCTTAAATGGCCTGACTTGAGTGTACTGTCGCCCATATGGGCTTTCCAGCGGCGACCTTAAATAAACGCATAAAAAAAAATGCGTAGGCATAAAAGACAAAACAAAAAAAATAAACTTAAATTCGGTAATTTATTTCTTACATTTGTATCATCTACAGGAAATTACTTATTATTTTGTAGTACACAGTGGGTTATATAATTATATACATGAATTCGAAAGCTGTGAATAGATGACCCGAAAATCTATTTAAAGAAGTAGTTTTAGTTTTGAGTCTGAAACTAAAAGAAACAGACATTCGTGTCGCGTTTGGTAATAGATAACAAACTGGAGAATTTTGCAGGAAATAAAATGCAAATATATTTAACAATAAATTGCACTCTTTATAAATAAATCGAAAAGAAAAATAACTATAGTCTGTCCCATCAAATTTGAACATTCCATTTTTTATTTAATATAATAGTAAAATCATTTAAATTAATGTCATCTTAACCCTGACGTCAATATCTCTAGGCATGTTTTTCATTTTTTTCATAAAGTCAGTAATATGGTCAAAATATTAAAATTATATTTTCCCCGTTGACTTACGTTGTAACCTGACGTGACGTCCATTTCAAAATGGCGGCGCCCATATAGACGTCATTTAGGGTTCGTCTCACAATTACGGTGAAATGTACTCATTAATTATAAAAAATTGATTATATTTATTTACTTACTGATCAATAGCTAAATGTTATCATTAAAATGAAAATTGAGAACAAAGTTGGAGTCAAAAAGGCAATTTTACTAGCAAACTATTATTAAAATAATCAAAATCATTTAAAGCTAAAATATCGCTAACCGCTTTATAAATTCTTACACACAAAGATTAAATTAATAACCATGATACACTGTCGTATTTTTTAAGATAGAAAAGAACAATGAAGTGATTTGATTAGATAGCTTTCCAATAAAGTGCGTATCTTACCGCAGCATGTCGTAGGGAGCGGGAACACTAGCTAGAATATGATAAACAATATCAACAAGGAAAGGCGGCGTTTAATGAACGTAACCCCCACACGACCCAGCTAGAAGACTATAAAAATGGTTCTTTGCTAATTAATGTTTAATTTACACAATTCTTTAGTTGTCTGAATTCTGTCCATTAGTATTTATCACTTCTATTCAAAAATAATTAAATTGACCAGGTTCGATGGGATACAAGAATATGTTACCCTTCTTATTTCGGGTGCGATGTCCGTGCGCTAAAACTTTCCGTAGGTTTCAACTTTCACAAAAAAACGCCAACAAATACTACTTTATCATGCAAAACTGATTCACTATACGTTCAGAATTGATTTGCTTGTTACCACAGTGTCTACTTAAACTAACTCCCTGCCTAATGAGAGAACACAGACTCGCGTTCGAGGAAAATGTTAAATTATAAGAATATATATAATATCATGCTTTCTAGTTTGAGCAATCAAACGTAGGCCTATACACTTGAAGTTTGTAAATACAAATTTAACTTCCCGTCTCACAATTCAACAAAATGTCAGTGATTTCACTGATTTGATATTAATAAGAATAAGTTTGAATAAATTTAATTGGAGTGTTCAATAAGCGACAATATGTGTGTTTTTTAGACTCAAAGTGTTACATATAATTATTATGTTAATATGAAGGGGAGATCGAGTCAAAGAGAAACACCGAGTGTCTTTCTCAATAATTTTAGCCTTCCTAAAATTTAAAAATATTCAGTGAAAATACAATAGATCTAGCATATTTTTCGCGGGAGAAAAATTCGGCATATTGTATATTTTGTAGCTAAAATAGTAGGATTTACAGAAGTCATGAAAAACGAGATTATTATTTCTGAGAAATATGTAAAATAGTTTAAAACATAAAATCAAAACGAATGTAATATGTAATTAATGGAAGAAGTATTGTACTGTTGTAGATTCATGTCATTAAGTGTACGTGTTTAAAATTATCTAGATGATCTAAATGTTATCAAAAGTTTTATTATTCATATATGAATTGAAGGTGTATTTTTACAGTTAAGTTGCAAAATCTGGGTATACAAAAATTATTTTAAATTTTTTAAAATTATCTGTTTGAGGTTACAGAATGCCTAGCCGCTCTCTGTCAATGCCGCAACTGGAATCGCGAGGCATTTTTGTTACGTCATATATTTCGTAAATTGTTGTTGACGTAATAAAGTTTCGTCTGGAATCCATTTTCAAGAGTTATAAGCACTGTGATGTTGACAACTAAAATTGATGGGCCGTTCTTGAATTATGGATTTGGAACATAATGAATTATGATGTGTTTCATTTACATATTTCATTTGCTAACCCAGATAACTCCACAAATTGAACAATGTTTTAATAATGAGACGGATTAACAGTTTAAAAAATCTGGATCATCATAAGTCTAGGAGTCATGTCATTAGTAGAAAAAATCGGATCTACGGAACTGGATAGATACTTGCAATGAAGGAATCTTCAGAAGGGACGTTTATAAATATCTATTCCGAAATTCATAGGAATTCTATTCAGCTTAAGAGTACAAATGTAAGTGTAATTTCTAGATATTTTATTCATTTGACTCGGTGTTCTTGTTGCTTATTTTTCTTTTTTTTTTAAGTTTTTCATCATGCATTGCAACTAAACTGTTACATCTTGTAGATCCAGCTTTGTAAAATAATCATGAAACGACCCCGAGAACCTCATGTATATTTTAGAAACATGACACGTGCTTTCTCCCGTTCATCTTCAAATGAAGAGTACTTCGGCAATGGCTACGGAAAATAAACAACAGAGATTTTCCATAGAGAAATCAAAATTTGCTTTCCAAAGAAAAGTAGACATTTTAGAGTAAAATCCTGAAAAATCTCGAGGGTGACTTTTTTTTAGTTTACAAAAATAGTTAAATTTTTATTCAACCTCGTTTTGTTAATTCACACCAGGCAAAAGTTCATTTCCATTTTTAATGGGACAGACTATAGGCCATTTTTACGAATTGTTTAATCATGGTATTATGATTTTAAATTTGTCTTTTCCGTAGGTTCTTTCCTGTAAATCAATGTCTCCTCACTTTTACGGCCCTGATTGCACTTCTTACATTTTTTTTATCGACCCTGATTTTTTTTGCTGTAAGAAGTTGATTCTATTTTGTTTGAAGGCAATCAGTTTTATGGTGGTTTGAGTGAAATGCTGATTTGATTCGCCGAAAACTGTGACATTTTCACAACAGAAACTTTCGTATGCGGTTTTAACATGAGGTGTTATATATATATAGCAACAGCAAAGAAGAAAATAAAAATAAATCACTATTGCTGTTTTGTAGTACGCAGCTTTCATAAAATTTATGTTTTATTGTCAAAAGATAATGCATGCAAACATATAACTTTACTTATTGTATAATTTTGAGTACTTTTAGCTCATCATTAGGTTTCTTAATATTTGTTCTTTTTTCCGTTTAGTATTAAAATTACATCAGCTTTTAGAAACTGGATCTTACAGTAAAATCTATATGATTAACTAATTTAATATCAAGTGGTAACATTTATTTGTTTGGGTAATATATTTATCTAAGTAAAAGTTTTATAATTGTTATAGTGGAACTATTGCATCGGTTATTCCGCTCTGATCAAATATACGATTATTTGCAACATTTTCAATATCAGCATTAAAACAAGATTACCGTGAATGCTTTGTGGCTACTCTCGTGATTATAAACAATGCCAAACGAGACAAGAGGTAAAAATAGATTCACCAGGAATAAAAAGTAGATAGGTTAATACAAGTGCAAAATGTTTCAATGTCAGACACTGATATTTTCTGCAGCCATTTATTTATTAATTTAGTTATTTATTGTTTGATTTAACGTCGCACCAAAACTGTAACGATGTTTCAGCTTCCCCACATGAAAGAATCCTTAAAATGTTTAAAAGTGTTATCAACATGTAGAGGTATTGACTTAATTTTTTTATTTATATTATGCATATTTCGATAGACGCTGCTATTCTTAAAACATAAACAGTTCTAATAGCAACAACAATAACAAAATTACAAATTTGTAAACAGTGGGTTTCCATGGAAATTCAATAACTCACATGAAAACAAGAAGAAAATGTCGTTAAATGTTAGTTTGAAGTGTTTTTCAAATATCAAACAATAAATATTGTAATATAATAGTATATGGAAGATTAAATAGTATGATAAAGTGTAAAAACAACCTTTTGTTAAATACGTCAATGAAGTAAAGTAATATATTGTTTGTTATTAATTTGGGAACCCCTATAGTTATCCTTATACTATAACAAGATTTAACTTAAGAAAACGCAATTTTAAGAATGTGCCAGTTAAAAAGTAAATGATAGGTTGAAAATTTTTAATTTTATGTTTGCAACTATGTCTTACCCTGCCACTAAATAAGATTTATTTTCTATGCTTAAAGGTCCTTAAATAAGCTCTACAAATATATAATGTTACGTATATACCTATTACAAATAACAAAAAAAGATGTACAAGACTAGTAGTGCGGTTGTCCGGTTTTGTCTAACCAATATCGTAGTAGATGTGACAATGCCATAAAAACGATGTTTGGTCCCCGGGTAAATGAATAAGCTGTGGGTGAAACTAACTGAACGGATTTTTTACAGCGGATCAAAGATAATAAAAGCACCGTTCATATGATTGTCTGATTTTAAAATTCTGAATATTTCCTTAAACGTTGCTCCTTCCTTAATTTTTACTGTCATATTATTTTCACATTTTAAAACTTTCGGATTATGGATGACAAAAATATCCATAATATTTTTTTTTGTTTCTTCAAATTCAAACCATATATATTTGGGTAATACTTCTAAGGTAATTTTAAGAGTACATTTTTTTTCAAATGCGTCTTTTTTCATTTGTTTAAAAAAAGTAGGCCTATCGTCTGACAAACTTGTTTTTTAGGGAAGCAGAAAGCTTGCTTATTTATTATCTTAGCACAGAAAACGCTGTTGCTGTAAACGACCTTATCATCCGACGCGCGATATGATACATCATCACCACGGTTCAATAATAATAAAAAAAAACCCCTCCCTTT
>NW_026864774.1:0-21546 GCF_026571515.1 Ruditapes philippinarum | reverse complement strand
CGAACGAAGGCAAATAAAAAAACAAAAATAAACTTACTGAACAATGGTATCTGTGCCCGAAACTTAATAAATAGAAATTCACAAGATTTGTACTTCACATTCCGAAATCTTATTTTCAACTGCGCCTTGGAAAGGCGGCAAATCTTGCATTTGCATATAATTATTATTTCTAGGGACAGTTTTGACCAACCAAAATGCAGGAAGCGCCCTTCTAAGAAAATAAAAGTAAAATTTGATTTTCTAAATATGGGGATCATTAATTACTAGGGAACGCTTAGTCTTGGCAGGGACCAGAGCGCACTAAAATAACACTGCGCTGGACAGTTGGCATGATTTATTGAAATCAAAACAATTATCTAAACATTTTAAACCGGTCTCTGATAATTAAAACCAGCACCAACATTCGGAGTCTGGAACAAATATTTTCATTGTGATTAAGATGTCAGGGTACAGATACTGTCAGATGATTAGTTTGAAGTGGTCATTCTTTGGTCAGTAGAGACGAGTACATGGCCTATGGTAGCTTAAGTCTCGAGTCTCAAGGGCTCTTGTCTTAATGGATTGATAATAATGTTGATATATGATAAAACACTTGCTAATGAAGTGTCGACTGCCATTGTTGCTGATTAATTGAAAATCATGCCCTTCATTTATGAGATATTCTCTATGATTACAATAATACAGATTACCATAAATCCATTATAAAAGGCAGTGGTTTTATTTTTTAGATTGATTTTTATAGTACATTAAATGATAATAGATGCTGCTTTTACTTGTAGCAGAAAAAGCTGTGCACCAAGAGTATGAGAGTTTTGTGGCACTATTCAAGGCCAACTTGTCCTAAACTTTATGATCATTCTCCATTAAGTAAGGTTTGTTGTAAGAGAGGGTATCAAGGGTTTAAGACTTACTTGATTCAAGGAGAAACAACTAGGTCCTTCAAGTGCAGGATATAAAGCACTTTTACACAGGACCTTGGGTTTTTTTAAAAGTCTTTTCTGGAACACTTGTTTCTAATATTAACTTAATAAGCGTGGCATCAAACTTGTTACCCCTGGATTTGTAGTAAAAATGTGAATGTGCAGGTGGGTCTGGCTTTACACTGTTGGCCTTAATTTATACTCTTAGCCTTTCTTTATATCTATGTCCTAACTTTATACTCATGTCCTAGCTTTTTACAAGTTCCCTGGCTTTTACTCATGGCCTAGGTCTATAACTATAGCCATTCAATACTCAAATGGCCAGTGATTAATTTAAAAATCAGAAAAATTTCTCCATATTACAGTAAAGTTAATGGAGTGATCATTTTAGTTATGACAGGACATGAGGTTATTACTGATGGTCAAGACAAACTGACCAGAGGGCAGCTGGATGCTTCACTAATGGACTGATAAAGTCTTATCATACCATTGTCTGTGTTAAAATTACCATTGAAAATGACCATTTACTATATGAAATAAATGGGTTTTATGCCATTTTCAACCCTTTTTGATGATTCAAAGTGTTCTATAATGATGTCTTTAGGGGATTGTTAATATTATCTTAAAGGAAAAAAAAAGCATATTCATTCAAGAATAATTTATTTTGCACATGCATTCTCTTAGTTTCTCACTAGAATTGTAAACACCATTCTTGTGCACATGCATTCTCTTAGTTTCTCACTAGAATTGTAAACACCATTCTTGGTTTATTCATTTTTAGCTCAACTATTCAAAGAATAAGGAGAACTATTGTGCTTACCCTGACATCGGTGTCTGCATTGGTGCCACACTTTGGTTAAGTTTATGCGTGCAAATTATCCCAAAAACTGCTGAACGGCATTGGTTGAAACAGCACACACTTATTTGAGAGCCCAATAGAAGCGGTCACTGTCCAAGGCCAATAATTTTAACATGGTTTTGACAGAATTATTGGCACATTTTGAACATTGAAATTTCTACAGTTTCTAGGCTCTTGTTTTACTATCAAGCACTGAGAAAAGTCCAGTGCGCTATCCAACCGCCAGCTTTTGTTTAGATATAAAAAAAAACCCATTTAATTGCAGAATAAAAGTATAAACCAGTATGTCGATAATTCATGTGAAAAAGAACAACAACAGGAATTGGCCATTTTCATATTTGCTACCATAGAAACCAGAGTAGATAAAAAAGACTAATTTGATATTTTATTTGCAGGTGATATTACGGTTGTTTAAATATAATGGAATATTTATGTTTGCTATTGATTGCATTGTGATAATATGGCACGGTTTTTATATGTGCCAAGTGGTATGTCAATACAAATACTGGCCATCATAAACATTCCTGGTACACAAGATAATTTTTCTTGGTCATACAACGCTGACAGTTTGTAATACTTTCATTATGAAAGTTTTACAAAAATTCTTTGAAGACTTTGACTGTTTAATTTATTACTGCAGTCGGGATGGAATAAATGTCTTAAGATATTAATGATATTTTCACTGCCAGGATTTTTTTTTTGTGCTCCCACCTTCTTGAGAGAATTTGCCTCTTTTGAAAGCAGAAACAAGTCGAAACTTCCTTGTTTACCAAATTGCTATAAAAAAAATGTCATGAACAAATTTGCTTTTAACAACTGAATTACTATAACTTCTGTCACATATTTTTATTTTTTTAATTTTACTTTCCTGCAATAAAGCGTCTTAGAAAAGTTAAAATTCTTTGTGACAAGGAGTTTTTTAATGACAGAACAGATTGATCTAGAGTTGACCTTGATAAAGAGAGACATATGTCACGCAGTGTTGTAAACCTATTGATTTCACAAAGCTATTAAGTTAAGTATAAATTACCTTGAAATGCTAAATTATAAAACATGTTTTACGTCAGGTGCCGTTGTTATTGTTATTTTTTGTATGTGCGTGACATATGTTTGTGCTGCTGTAAAAGCTTCGAATAACAATACACACAATAGTTTAAACATGTATTTTTTATGTAGATATGGAATTGTTTTGGGTGTTGATTTTTTTTTTTTTTTTTTTTTGTTTACAAGAGATGAAAATCTGAACATCTGGTATTTTATAATGATTAGTCAATGTTTTATTCATGAAAGTGACCCAGTTTCACTGGTGCGTTACTTTGTTGACAAACTCCACACTACCTCTACTATAACGCACCGGTTGACAGTCATCCCCGGAACGATCGATCGATAATTGTCCCAGAAAATGCACAGTTATCCCGGGCTAATGGAAAGTTTTATTTTTAAACAAAAGCTTTTATTGGCCGTGTTTAAACAATCAAAGTACCTGAAGTACCAGCACAATAAATCTTCATGAAACTTTTCAGCTGTATTAATTATTACAACAATAGAATTGTAAGCTGCCTATTGTTCTAAAATTAGATAGAAATAATTCCCTTTAGGAAATAGATACCTTTTATCTCATTGCGAAATTATTTAGAATGAAAGAGTTTCCCTATTTACTAACAAAATTAGCCATTGTGGTTAAATAAACATGTTGAATGCATAAGAAGAAAAGAATCAATGAGCTAACCATGAATTATGGCAGTATTGTTTCCATTTTTTTGTGATGGAAAAAAAAAAGATTTTTGAAAATGAGCTTTTTTTATTCTAGCATGGAGTTATTAAGTGCATGATGAAAGGGAAATGTAATTTTGTAAATAAAAACAATTGGACCAAAATTTGTAGCTGGGAATTAAGGATAAGAATCTTATTGAATTTTGTTTAGGAAAAAAAGATACCGTTGATTCATCAATACATTTTCCAACAAAGCATATACCTCAAAAGGTTTCAATGATTTTGATATTGTATTTCATTTAAAATGTAGTTCAGACTTGGTTGTCGCGAAAAAAAATAATAGAAAAAGAATGAAAACAAAAAATAGCAGACACTGAGTTGTTTCCCTTTGACCCCTTTCTCTATTTTGAAAGCAATTTAATAGACTATATATTTAGAACAGTGTCAAGTGGTCAAAGAATGGCAGCAAAATTCCTGGCGACCAGATGCCCACTGTTATTATCTTCATATTTGAAGAGCAATTGACTATTCTTGACTCCAAGGACTGAAGAGTATCCAATATTGGCTATATTTCTGACCTTTTCACCTGTCTGGAAATAGGCAGACAATCAATAAAATGTAATCAAAATTTAATAAATGTCACCAAAATATTCACACAGACATGAATTTTCCAATTAATATTTGATCACATGAATCAGGTAATAGTGCTCAAAAAAAGGAAGAAAGATGACTCTAAATTAGAAATTATTGCCATGAATTATTGATATAATATTTCATATTTTTAACTTTGAAACATAACTGAATTGAATTTAAGGGGTAAAAAACAAGTTACTGTCACTAGCAGCGACAATAATATCCTACCTGTGTTATAAGTAAAGAGCCAGGCCAGACTGCAGCTGATCAAAACCCTCACATTAGTGATGAACAGTTCTTTTTTAAAAAATCCGTATTAAGAGCTAAACTAGGGTGGTGCTTTCCCTAGAAAATAAGCCATGGATATTTGGGCTGGGATGTTACAGTAACTTCATTGTTCCATAGTGTTGCTGTAAATTAAACTACATTGTTTCATAATGTTGCTGTTTACATTAGTCATGGAATCTACAGACTTTACAGCAGTTAGAGGTATATTTGAAGGTTGCAGCACTAAATCAGCATCTGTTTGAGCAGTAAAAAAACATTCCCAACTTTGTTACTATTTGACCTGTTTGATAAAAATAGGCCAATTGTTTTTTATTTACCAAATATGGTAATTACTGGTTTGACTGTACATGTGATAATAATGTTAATGTGTATATTATTATATTATGTATTTTCAGCGAAGGAGAAGATTGTAACAGATGCTGGCAAGCTGTATGTACTAGATATCTTATTACAGAGATTGAAGGATGAGGGTCATAGAGTACTGATTTATTCACAGATGACCAAGATGATTGACTTATTAGAGGTATGTTACCTTTATATTATCACAGAGTTGTTTTTACTGAGAGGAGAAAGGAGCTGTCCTACCATCTGTTTATAAGGGTGAAAGAATTTATGATTTCCAGGGTAAACATACAAATGGGCTCCTCATCCTGCCTCCATAGACAAATTGTCAAATGACCCCCCCCCCCTAAGAATTGCAGAGGGGGAAATGTCTGCCATGGCCAAAAATGGGGGGGGGGGCAAATATTTAAGAATTGATTTTCAGACCCAAAAAAGACATACAAAAAAATCAAAAAAGTTGCTAAAAAACAGATTTTCTGGAGTTATGAAAATATCTGAACTTTCAACTTGGTGCTCCCTTATTTGCAAGTTCTGATGAAGAAAATGGACCAAATCTCAAAATATACTAAGAAATTATTTATTAAGAAAATATAAGTTATCCATATAGAGATGCTTCATTTGTTAACAATTACAAAGTACAAGATACAAATCATTTTCTATTTGCAAACACCCCTTTTGCCAGAGAGAAAAAATGACTTCAAATAACCAATGTAAACATTTTTCACAGGTTTTTTTATGTAATTAATTTGTATAAAGCTGTAACTCTGAGGCATGCAGTATACATAAAAATCATCATTTGAATTTTGAAAAAGTCTTATTCCAAAATACCTGTATGAAAGAAATAGGTTTGTATATTGCGTTAAGATCACATGGCGCAGACATGAAACCATTGCTTTATTAAAAAATAAAAAAGAATTCAAATAAATTTCATAAAAATACTACATTAGATAAAGCTTTCAAACCATTTATTTATTTTTATTATTAGATTTTCATCATCAACTTTCAATTTTACGTACTTTTACCAGCATTTTTACTACAGCACTTCGTTCAAAGGAAAAAAAATCACATTTATACTATAGCTTTTCATTCATTGAAGGAAACACATTTATTTGTGAAAACAGGTTTTCCAGGTCATTTACTTTGTTTACTATATATTTTAATGCTAATATGTTTTGGATAGTGTTTCCTATACCTTGATGAATGTATCCTGTCCATATAGAGGGTATTGTTGTGGACGATTTGTGTCCCAATCTGGACCTATTAAAGTAATGATGGTGGTCCATCATGTCTATTCAAACCTGTTTCCTTCAAGTAGATCACAATTAAAGATAATGATATATTTCAGGTACGGTTGATTTAAATAGATTATTTCAATTCTTCAAAGGCCATATCGAAGCTATTGTATTCTATTATATTGTATTGTGATATATATTGGTGTCAGTCGCGGGTAGATTAACCACGGAGGCCATTATACTCGGGGATAAGGATGTGTGGGTTTTTCCGGGCTTCCGGTCAAATCTGTTTGTTTTTTATGTAAATTTCGTTGGCGAAACATGTGACATGTATAAGAGTAGAAGTTTATTTTATGAGAATGCAGGGGGGTATCTGTTAACCCGTATGTCCAGGTGTGACCATCTCTCCTGTGGTCAGTTTGATTGATGTGTGAGATAAAGTCGTCTAACGTTAATATGAATGGGATTTTGTCACCTGACTTGTTTTCTTTATGAAATTAAATGTTGATAACATTTATGAGAAAAAAATAAACATGTTATTGTGCATCAAAATGTTTTCTCTTAGAAATTCTGTATATGTTTAATTTCAGTTTTGCTTTGATAGAAAGATAATTATGTTAATACAGAAATTTAGATTGTTTCTTTATAAAAATTAAAATAATATTGGTATTCTGGTATAAAATGGCTGGTATAAAATGGCGGTGATTTTGACTATTTGGAAGGTGGTCATTTATTAGTTTAAATTTACCTCTGGTCTTGCCAAATCTATGGATGCATTGAGAGAAATAAGTTTGCTCAAAAGCCATGGCCATAAAAAATCTGATTTTGACTTGTGTGTTTTGCCTGAAGCATTTCTTTATTTGCCCGTATAATATCCGTATAGTTAATTCTTGTGAGAATGAAATTCACATGACCACACAGGCTGTGGGACAACCTGGGCAATGCGGATGGTTGATTTTGCTGCCCCTGCACGCAATATAGATTTCACTGACTGACGAAAATGTAACATATTTGCAATAACAAAACAAAAAATTGTTTTTTAAAATTTTCTTAGTTTTATAAACCAGGAACTGCTTGTTAATGATATCTACTCTAGTTTATACATTTATACATCAACATCAATGTATAATCCTTATATTGATATATTTAAACATTTGGTGCTCACAGCAATTATTATTGATCTATACCTGGACCTGCCTGTATATCTAGACGCTCAGATTAAGTATTTCGATACATATATTAAAATCTCTGAAACTACATATTTGTTGTTACAAATCTGAGGTTCACATCATCACAACACATAAAAATAAGAGGTAATTTCATTTAAATCATTTAAGGGAGAGATAAATCTCATTTTGGAAATACATGTTACTGGCATTTTATAAATTAGCTTCAAATCAAGGACAAGTAGTTTATTCAACAAGTTAAGATTGGACAGTCTGACACGGTGGGAAATTTGTTTTAGTTTGATAGCAAATTAAGTAGAATCAGATGAGTTACAAGCGTGGCCGTGTTTCCGGCTCACTGGACACTGTTATTGTCATCTGCTCTCGTAAATTTTCGTTGAATACTGACCCCTACCTTTTGTTTACAAACTTTTCAGGATGTTTGACTACACGATCTTATTGTCTTGAAGCATCATGGGAAACTGGGCTATCTCGTATCTTAATACGGTTTAATTTACAGCGATTTTATTTTAATGAGGAGAACGCGGGTCAGACAATTAGCGGAGACAGCTTGTGAAATTCCCGCAGGCTCGGTTCTCATTCATGCCAATTTATGCGACAGTTTGCAACAGTTGTTGGTCTTGATAGCCAGTGGCTAGTTTTCAAATTGTAGGTTTCTGTCGTGAAATATACACACTGTGCATCACTTTGAAATTGGAAAAACTTTCAAAATTGCTCTTATTAGATTTTGAATTTAGATTTGTGGCGAACATGTCACTTAAGGCTGTCAGATTTTACCTGTAATCTTGAATAAATTGTACGATATTGATTAAAATTATAGGAAAAGTGCTTAACTTCGCCACAATCATTCATCCACTAAATAATGATTGTTGCAAATTACAAAAAAACGCTATTTTTTTGTGACATTTTTATTGGCATATTGAAGATGCTATCAGAAAATGATCAGATGACAAAAATTATCTTTTGATGACTGAAAATTGGTGTATTTTACTGTTATATTATTTGATAAATTGGAAGTTACGATTTGGATGAAGAATCATTTAGAAATTGACTGAATGTTTTTGACATTTCAGTTTTTGTAAAAGTTTTTGAGCTCATGTTAACATAAAAGCAGTTGTCATCAATGATCATTTATTTCATGCATGGCAGGCTTGGGGGCTTTCAAAATTGCACAAATTGTAAGCGGGGATCTGTAATTGTCATTGCACAGGCAAATTGTATTTGAAATCTTTGATGCTCTGGTTACACTAACACATGTGGATAAAGACCTCCAGGTACAGTATGTCATGAACGAGGCAGCTCATTAGATAGAAACACCTTTATCCCACCTTGATGACTTTCTTATATGAAAAGAATTAACCTTGTTGATAGGTGTGTCTATGTTTGGAACATTTTGTATGTGCCAAAATAAATTTTTATTTATGTCTCTATTTTCTGCAGAATAAGTCCTACCTTACCCAAGGAATGAATAAGTCACGGTTTAGTTGAAACCAAATTATTCGTTATAATTTATAAAAAAAAGTTTGAAAATCGCAATGATTTTAGTTTAAAAGATGTTATCCGGAACTCGGCAAATGTGGGTTTTTTTCCAAGCTAATCACCTGATACAAACTAACATTTGCCGGTGCACTACAAGTTACAATAGATTAGTCAACCTGTTGTGCTTATTTTTCAAATTTGTGTACCACTTAATAAGCTGGGAAAATATTCCAGCAAAATATTCTTAATTTAAGAGTAAGTTTATCATCAGAAGCTCAATACAATGTTGGAAACATTTGTTTAATTGTAATTAAAAATTAATTTAATAGCCGTTTATCAAGAAATAACAGAATTGATCTTGCAATGTTGTAAATCGATGTTGTTTCGACATTTTGCCACATTAAACTTTTTAAAACTTTTATGCATGAGTAATGCATTATGTATCAGTAAAAAATAACCACCGCTTAACAATTATAATTATCATCAAAAGGAATAGAAAATGTGATTAATAACAGACATTAAAATCTGATTACAAGATCTGATTGGGAATCCGATCAGATAAAAAATAACTAAAGGGGAAAAAAAAATATTATCTCTGTAAAATTGGATTGGAAAATTTCAATATGGCCATCTGTAACTATTGGACAACCGGCAGTATAGCATAAAAAATTAAAAACTAAAATGTTACCTCTAACAAGATGTCAGGTGCTATTTAAAATCACGACAGAAAATCGATGGGGCGCGACACGATGAACTTTCTTTAAGATCCCAGACGCATAAACCTTCTTTTTAAAAAGGGAGCTTTGATTACAAACATTGATAGGGGACTTTAATTATGATTTTTAGGCGGTAAAGATTACAATGTAGTATTTAGTGATGGACGTATTTTATGATGATCAGATTGTTATATGCACGCTGTCAGCTGTCTTGGGTTAAATACACGAGTCACAAGTTCAAGTCACCTGTTAAACAACTAGACCTTCCGATTTTTCTGTCTGATTATATTCTTTGAACATTTAGCTATAGTGACATCAAAAGTTTAAAGACATTTACTAGTATTTAAGCTTAATTGTGAAACCAATTCTTTCAACATACATGTCTATTTATCCCTTTCGAGCCCGTTTCCTGGAACTATTCGCTACTTGTGTCATTTAAGGAAAACATGGTAGGGTTGCACTTTAACCCACAATCCCTTAGTTGAGTGGCAGACAACTTAACCACTAGGCCATCACACCACTCAATAGTAAACAGTTCCTGCTTAAGTTGATGATTTTGCATTATGACCGTTCTTTGATTTTACTGTTATCTTTAACTGAAGAGTGCACATATTTATAGACTGCCCTGCCTTTATAATATCATCATAGACAAAATATAATTGCCTTATAGGACTCTAAGAGTTAATGACTTAAAACTTCACTTTCATTTAAAAGGACATTGTTTAAATGTAAAGATTTTCTTTTAATTACTCTTGTTTAAGTTATCTTGAATTTTGCCAGAGAAGTTAACAAATGTATAAAGTTTATTTTGTGAAATAATTTATTAAACAATTAAGCTGTATCGGGTTGTGTCATTCTAAAATGAACAATTCACCCGAAAATATTCCGATATTTTACTGTCTACATTAAGGAAGCAGCAGTTATTTGTGCAAAACAAATTAATATGTTTATATCAGAGTACACACGCTTCAATTGACAATTTGATAGTCGTAATTTGTTTTGATTAAAGTTCCCGCCAATAATAAAATGTCCAGTTATAATATCTAGCGTTATTACTCAGATAAAATAAACTGCCGGACAATATATATTTACTGGGTTTTACAATGACAACACTTTGGTTGTAAAAGAGTTGGACTACTGTATTTTGTATGTCATCAATGGCCGTAAATTAAAGGGTATGCATTTCTCAAGAGAACCTTGTCCTTTTGAAATATGACCAACTGATAATGGTCATTGTTTATATGATTTAGTTATCTGACACCCATCTCTTTGTATTTTCCTATCTTACAATCATCATGTTAACTTGTCTTCTAATTGTACTGATTAGGTCTTGATAAATTTATGTTGAGGGAAAATAGAAAAAGAGGGCGGGGCTAATATGATAATACATCTCTGTCTGATGACCATTGCCTTTCTTGTTTTCTATTTTGTTTTCATTATTTCAAATAATAGAGATTAAAGTGGATTAAATGTTTAAAAATGATTTAGTGGCCCGCAGTTGATGTTTGAAAATGATTTAGCATCCCAGGTTGGTATTGTCCATTCAGGTGATTGTTAGTAATTAAAGTTTGTAGAGATAGTGGAGGTGACGGCCAGCGGACAGATAACTGTCAGATTTATTATAAGCGGATCTGCTCCTGTTATTTATGAATTAAAGTCACGATAACGGAAGCTGTTTGATCTAGACTACCTTGCCAGTTATGTTTGTATATTGCGTCTGTATTTAAAATCAAATGACTGTTTTGATTCTTCCATGTTAAAAAAGGTAAATAGCTAGCTTATGGAAGACTGGTGGCTCTACTTAGTTGCCTATTTGTTTCTGAAAGAGTGCACAGAGATCTTCGTTACAGAGTAGCCAAAATGAAAAAAAGTGAAAAAAGAAACAGGACAAACCTGTTAAACAAATGTAACATTGCATAGTCAAGATTAATATGCATTTCCATCTAAAACCCTGTGTAGTAGTATAGTGTTGTATGACCGTAATGTGTCAATGTGCTGTTAAACCCAAACAAACATTTACAAAACCAAGCAATATCTTGGTTATGTTTTCTCCAGTGGCTAAAATCTTGACATAATACCCTACCTGTAAATGTGTGGCCTAACCGTAAATGAAATTTGTTTAATACTTTACGATTTTGCATTGTCTGTACTATTCAATAAGTTGTGTATCAGTCTTTTAATGGAGTGTCATATTGCTAAGATATGAGGGTTTTTCTTTTATTTCTTCAAAGTTCACAATAGTCTGATATTACATTAACATGTTACAAAATAATAAGTCAAAGAGGTCGCGGCTGGAAGTTGAGAGGGTTACCACACCCAGAGTGAGCGCTACAGTTTCCTGTGTGAACTGCTCTTCTATCTCAAGACTTCTACATCGATACATGTTGTACACAGGGCTATCATGGTCACAGCTGTGCCTTAATAACCGGGTATCACGCTCATAATTACACCCATATCTTGTCTCTTTATGTCAAATCAGCCATCATTAACAGGTTTAAATGATGTACCAAATTTGATCGGTGATTCTTTCAGTTTCAAAGGAAGTGTGAGCCTCGAAACAAATTTAAAGCTATCGGCTTACATTACAAACGTTTCTTAGGTGTTTTTAAAACACACTAACATGGTTATTATGAGATATAGAAACTTATTGTACAGGGAAAGAAATATTTACATTTCATTTAATTGTGTTGTATTGCAATTCCTTGATACTGTAGAAGTTTTCCTTTGATGTCGATTTAAAGAATATCGGAGGAATGTTATTTTTCCTTGACTTCATTTCTTTCGGAATTGTCTCTAAAAATAGATTCTAAATTGATAGTTCTGATTACGAGAATAGTTTGGCATGTGAATTTTAATGACAGAATTACTTTGATGTTTCCTGGTTTAAAAAATTATAGAGATCTAAATGAATTCAAGTTTAAAAAAAAAAAAAATTTGAAAAAAGCATTGCAGCCTTATTGTAAAAACTTGAATATACTTTTTATATATCCCATGTCTTTTGTATAAACATGGACTTTAATCGTTATCTAGTTTTCAACAAAGAAAATCCTAAAAACCTCAACTAAACTTGTACCTGTTTATAAGAAATATATATTTAACATTGGTATTTATCCATGATCATATATGAATTTAACTTTTGTTTTTCAGGAGTACATGTGGCATAGGAAACACACATACAAGAGACTAGACGGTTCCTCGAAGATTTCCGAACGTCGTGATATGGTGGCAGATTTCCAGGCGAGGTCGGACATCTTTGTATTCTTGCTCAGTACACGAGCTGGTGGTCTCGGTATTAACCTGACAGCAGCAGACACTGTAAGTGTTATTATTGAGATTTTAAGTCTGGGCATATGTCTTACTTTGATACATGGTGAAAGAAACAGCTTTTATTTAATAAACAAAAATTGATCTTTTGAGTTGAATCAAGGATGTGACACCTTATTGCATCAATATATTGTAAGTTGAAATTACAGAGGACCATTTGATTCATACTTCTATATTAAAAGAAAAACATGTATTTAGCTTTACAGTTACTAGATAGGAATGTTTAAAGTATTTATAAGTTAATAAAATAAACATATACATATTTGTATGCAAGTAGATATTTGCAAAATAATGATTTTGAAATACATACAGTGACATGGAACTACCAATGTCATAGTGTATAGTAGGCCAGGTATTTACAGACTCACAAGATTCTATTTTACAGATTGTGCAATTTTAGAATTTCAATATCAGAAAATTAACTGGTCGAAGGAGAACAAATCACAAGTCTATTACATTTAAGATGTGCATGATGTATATAAATTTTCTGTTATAACAGTTAAGAATGTCAATTAACTAGATGCAAGCTTGATTGTCTTGTTCTCAGTGTATTCTCACGAATGACAATCAAGCGCCACAGCCCCCTCTCTTGGGCATCCTGGTCACTACTTCGCTGATTGTTATCATCTTATGCCTCAGTCACAAATGACCAACGGACATTTGTAAATCGCACTGACGCCGTCTTGACAAAGGGCGGCGACTGCCCGGTCTTTGAATGCAGTTTGTAATATCAATTCAGCAAGAATCGCCCGGCGACAGTTTCATTCATGACCAATCACGGTATCAGATTTAAAATGCTCAGCTTTCGTGGAATCGTCAAAGCTGCTGATGTTTAAAAATCGTTGAATTTGGCAGCGACTATTTATTTGTGACCTAGGCATTTAAGAGTTGTTTTGTTCTTTTCTGAGAGATATGTTAACTTGTGATTTTCTGTTGCTAGGTGATATTCTATGACAGTGATTGGAACCCGACAGTAGATCAGCAAGCTATGGACCGAGCTCATAGACTGGGTCAAACAAAACAGGTTACAGTCTACAGGTTGATCTGTAAAGGTACAATAGAGGAACGTATTCTACAGAGAGCAAAAGAAAAAAGTGAAGTAAGTTCAGAGTTAACCATTTATACCCTTAAATTTCCTAATATAGAAATGTCTTTTCTTGGTCAAAGTTTGCTACTTAAGATTAAATGAATATAAAAAAAAAAAATGCAATGTTCAAAAAACTGTGTCAATTTTGTTACATTAAACTGCAAAAATGATTTTGAGTACTAGTGTAAAAGTCCCTTTACCAAAAGATTTAATGCCCCCCACCCACCTTGGAATAGTTGCCATTTCTTATACATTGTGTTATATTCTAGTTGTTATGAACTTCTTGGAAAATTATTTAAAAGAAAAGCGCTTGTGTCTAAAAGCATCTTGAGTCATCAAAGATGGCATCACTTCATTCACTGTAAAACTATTTGGCTTGGAGTAGTTTCTTTGTCAGACAAATTATGAATGAAATATAATGGATGTTTATCTAGATCCAGCGTATGGTGATCAGTGGTGGTAGCTTCAAGCCAGATACTCTCAAACCTAAAGAAGTTGTCTCCTTGCTTATAGAAGATGATGAACTACAGAATAAAAGTAAGTTGGTTTGTAACAACCTCTGTGCAATCTGACTTGTGTAGTTTCGATATTCATACTCCTTAAAATATTGTGACCTATTTCATTGAATTTTGCCTCATTTATTGACATATAATTAAGAGAAGTACACTAACTTTTGGAAAGAATGATTATGATCTTGATAATACAGTTCTGTAAAATAAAATCTAGAGAAAATTGCTTATCAGGAAAACAGTAGAAAATACAGATAATGTTTAGCCAGCTTATCTCTGCCCTCTGGTCATGGTCTGAGCTCTTCTGGCTTGGCTATTCAGTCTGTACTTATTTTGAAAATTTTAACAAAAATGATGAATGGTTTTGTCTCGCTTAAATTAATGACATGTCCATTTAAGATTACGGCCTTTGTGGCTGAGTGGTTAAGGTCATTGATTTCAAACAACTAGCTCCTCACCACTGTGTATTCGAATCCCAACAGGGATTTGAGGAAGCTATCCAGATAGCTTACAAAACATTTATTGTTCCACTGCGGTGCCTGTTTGTGCCATTAAATAACAGGTCTTTCTCCAAGATCAGCATATTACATATACTGTGTAAACCCAGCTATTTAAGATTTTAATGTTTGGTAAGGGTTTAAAGAAGGTTAAGGAAAGGATATTCTTTAACAGTGAACTGGGTATAATATATATATATATATATATAATATTTTGTGTTTAGTCAAGATGAGATCAAGAGATAAGAAAGACAAAGAAGAACAATACAAGGAGAAAGACAGAAAAAGAAAAAGAGAACAATATGTAAAGGTAAATGACACATAGTTTACACTTACATACCTGAGTTTGATTGTGATAAAAAAACTATTAAGTTTATTTGAATTAGACTTAATAACGCAGCACTGATGCATATATAGAAACATCAACAAGACTGGGAGAGCTGCATGAGCCCATATTCGCATGGAAGTTTTGTGAATAATTATAGATTACAATGAATTAATTTGAAAGTTGGATTGTTTTTAAAGAAGTTTACATGCATTCAGATGACTTAGATAGTTAGCTATTGAGTAAAACACACTGGAACTTTAAAACAATGGCAATATTTATAGAAAATATACTGCAGTTTTGAATACAAATACTGTTATTTTACACAGAAGAGGGAGTCAAAGAAAGCTAAAACAGAGGAACAGAATATGACTATACCTGCACCAGATACTGACTCATTAGCCAGCTTTGATTCCTCCAGACCTGTTAGTCCTCAAAGTGAGGTATGTAAACGTTTTTGCTCGTAAAAAAATTATGCTGCAGCCTTAATTTTTTTGCTAGTTATTTCTTCTGTTGCATTTATTTACTGTCTTCATACCACTTTTATTTTTTTAAAAGAGATCTTAGGTAGTTTGCATAGTGGATTTTTCCATTGAACTAAATCTTCTGAGACATTCTGTTTTCATTAGTTTAAATTAACCTTGATTAAAATTAATTATTTAATTAAATTCCAATTAAGTGTTCAAACCCAAATGTTTCTTGGGTAGCTGTGGCTGAGTGGTTATGTGTGTTGACTTAGAAACACTTTCCCTTCACCACTGTGGGTTTGAATCCTGCTTGGGAATGTGAATTCTTTTATGTGAGAAGGCTATCCTTCTTCATCTGAACATTGATAGTTCTACTCAGGTGCCCGCTTGTGTCTATAATAATGTGTAAAGGAACACCTGAGGTCTTCCTGCACCAGTAAAAAGGGAAAGGTGCCTTAAGACCTTCGAAGTGTCAGTATGATGCAACAAACATATGTTTTTAGTTATATAATTTTCTAAAATTTGAATACAGGATTTTAGAATGCATTTACCAATGTATGTTACAGTTGTCAGTTGGAAGTGAGACTCCCCAGCAGGCCATGTTTAATATAGATGACAGTAGCAATGATGCCCTGGTGATAGTTGATGACGCCTCCACCACACCTACACCCACACCCAAGAAGACGAGGGGTCGGGGAAGACCCAAGGGTTCTGGAGTGGGTAGAGGTCGACCGAGGGGTCGAGGAGGTACAAAAAGGGCATTGTCTGCTGCAGAGATAGCAGGGGCCCAGGCGGGGATGACGGCAGCTTATAAAGCTTATGGATATAGTTATACTGGTAATTACTGGATTTAAGCTTCTTGAATCCTCTTGAAATAATTTTATGTGTATGAACTATTTATTTCAAACTAACTTCATTGTTTGGCGCAATAGTTTAGTGTTTCTTAGATGTGTCAAGTTGGCTCCTCTATAAATCAAATTGGCTTCTTTATTCGATTAACTAAATTTTTGTTCAGGGAATTTATTGTGTCGCCTTGAAAAGGTGACATATAGGGGTTACTTTTGTCGGCGGTGTCGGCGGCGGCGTCTGTGTCGGCGTCGTTGTCGTCGTCGGCGTCCCCTAAAGCTTGTCCGGAGCATAACTCAGTCACTATAAGTCTGATTGACTTCAAACTTGGTATGCATGCTTCTTTCAATAACCCGAAGTGCAGTGCACAAGGACCGGTACTCTGCAGTTCTTATTTTTTTGAGTTATTGCCCTTTGTTAATTTTCATACTTTAATTTTGTCTGGGCCATTTCTCTTCAACTAAAAAAGCTATGGACTTGAAACTTCATAGGATGATAGATCTCATTATTAAGAAGTGCAGTGCACAAGAACCAGTACTCTGCACTTCCTAATTTTTGAGTTATTGCCCTTTGTTAATTTTCATACTTTATTTTTGTCCGGGCCATTCCGCCTAATGTATAAAAGCCATGGACTTGAAACTTCATAGGATGATAGGTCTCATTAAGAAGAAGTGCAGTGCACAAGAACTGGTACTCTGCATTTTTTTATTTTTGAGTTATGGCCCTTTGTTAATTTTCATACTTGATTTTGTCCAGGCCATTACTCTGAAAGTATAAAAGTTATGGACTTGAAACTTCATAGGATGATAGATCTCATTAAAAAGAAGTGCAGTGCATAAGAACTGATACCTGCATTTCTTATTTTTGAGTTAATGCCCTTTGTTTGATTTTCTTACTATATTTTTGTCCTGGTCATTTCTCCTCAAGTATGAAAGCTATGGACTTGAAACATCATAGAATGATAGATCTTATTGATAAGAAGTGCAGTGTACAGAAACTGCTGCTCTGCACTTATTAATTTTTTAGTTATTGCCCTTTGTTTATTTTTCATATTTCATTTTTGTCCTGGCCATTTCCCCTAAACTACATTTGTTCACAAGGCGACACATCCGACTCGCAGAGTTCTAGTTGAATTTATTATTCAGATAAGGAAAATTATGCTTATGATGTAATTCATTAAATGCTATTTTAAATAAAAAAAATTTAATGGCAATTTTAAATATGTTTTTTCAGGGCCTCCAGTGAGTAATTCGTCATCTTTCAGCTCATTATCTGATGCCACTAAAAATTCCTCAAACAAAACTGACAATAGTTGACAAAAAATTGAATAAATTTGGAATTGTGGGAAACAAAATATGTCATGGAGCCCTCGCTATGATAATGGCAGACCTGTGTTGCCAGTGTAGAGTCAGATCTGGCAGTATTATGCATTCATACTTACCAGATTATATACTATTCGACTTATCAGTAATAAGTATTTTGACTCTCAAATCCCTGAAACAGATAAATGGACTGTTCCAACATGAAAGCTGGGCTAGTTCAACTGACAAATTCAAAAGTGAATAAAAAAAAAGATATGCAATGTGTAATTGTTATTCATTTCAATTTACCAGTATGCCAAATGTGCATTTACTGGATATAGAAAAAGAAAGGGCTAGGCAAAGTTGTACACAAGATAGGGACTTGAGAACAAAGTGTATTTTTGCAGCAAAAAGACATGTGTTGATTTTTGTTTGTTTGTTTAGAGGTGGTATACTGTAGAGTGTGTGTTCAAGGATTATTTAATGTGTGCTATAAACTTGTAAAATGTTTGTTTTATTGAAGAGAAACCTACACCTGCTGGAATGGATGGTGAATAGCCTTTGCCACCAGTATAGAGCCAGACCAGCCTGCACGTCCATGCAGTAGTCTGACCAGGCTGTAGGCTGGCAAACTTTGAATTTTCATCCTGAGAACCCCAAAATTAATAATTGACAGTTCTAAAATGGAAGCTGGACAAGTCCATTTTAGAAATTCAGCAGGTTAAGGGTTAAGTCAAGTAAAGTATGTAATGTTAAAACTGATAGTTCAAAAATATTAAGTTTGTGTTTGCTCAGTCATTACTGGATAGCTTATAGATTTCTGTTTCCAGGTTTGCTGTTCAGTATATATTTATTATATTAATTGTTATATTGGATAGCATGACAGATTTTATGAAGTTTAAACAAGATTGTTGTCGTGTATTCAAGATCATGTTTTGCTAACTATGTCAAAGAAAATTGTTAACCATATTTCAAAGGTGAAATTGTTCAAGAAAATATTATTTTTTACCAGTTACATATACATGTTTACACATACATGTACTTTGATACTGAAAAAGTAAATGAAATACTAGTATTTTCCCACACAAGGATGGCATTTAGTAACTTATTACATTGTATTTATAAATTGTTCATATGGGTGCCTCATAGGTCAATAACATTTTTGTTTACTGTATTGTATATCATTGAAAACCTCAGTTTGAATCCCATGTAAATTTTACAGATTTCATTTCTCTTGCGAAAAAGTTAAGTTATATTATTTTAATCATATAATCAGGTCCTTTACAGAGTAACAGCTCTTGTTCAACAGCAACTAAATATATATAGGTAAACACCAGTTATAGTGGCAAATTTCGTTTAAAAGGAGATTGACGATCCATGTTATAGATTGAAATGCTGTTGAAATAGGTTGTATTTTCAGCCTGTTTATTAAAATATCTGCCTTGGTCAAATCGGCTGTTTTCTTTGGCACATCTGTTTCCTCAGATAAAAATGAAAATCTGGAGTACTCAATACTGTATATGTTTGTGATAAAGTTTTCTATAAAAAATAAGGAAATGTATGAAAGAATTTTGATTTAGGTAATACAAAGTCAGGTACCTACAGTATGATCTCATACTATATAATATTATTATATATATAAATAAGCATTAGATCTACAGTTCACTATGCATGTTAATAGCTTACTTAGCAAATGATTCTTGTAGCAAGATTTGAACAAATCAGGTGTTATGCAAATGGTTTTCAATGGTCTTTTTTCTGTGTTTTTTGTTACTAAGGGATTAATAATATGCTTTGGTGTATGCAACGTTTGGGCTAAAGATTTTATTATTTGGTTTTATGTCCAGTCTTTATTAGTTAATGAGGATCTTTGAATGGGTTGGTGGGAAAAATGCTATCATAGGGTAATGGTCATTTTATTCTGTTACAGCAGAGGATATAAATGCAGTTTTACTTGATTCAGACAGTCAGATTAATTTTGGCTCTACCAAGACAAAAAGTAAGTTTAAATGAAGTGTGACAAATAATAGATAATTGTTTACCCTCTTACTTTTCTAAAACCAAGCCTGTACGCAGTCTGACCAGGCTACACTGTTAGCTGACCAATTTCAATTTTTTAAATTTAAATCCAATATAATAAGATATGATTGAATAGTGAACAGTGCAGACCATGATTAGGTGGCACTAATGTGCCAGTTGATCATGGTCTGAACTAGTATCACGGGCACAACCTGTTGCAGTTTGCGTGCTAAGACTTGCGTTCCTTGAGCTAACAATGTGCTGCTGTGACTTGAGCTGGACAAATCATGTTCTTTATAACAGTATTTCATCCAGAAATATATCTACTGCCCTACGTCAAACTTGTTTAACAAAGGCCACCCATTGAAGAGACTGAACATGGCCTTTACAGACAAGCGGTTTTTATTAACAGGTTACTTTGGGGGGGGGGGGTATCAGAAAAGGGTTGTTGAAAAGTGGTGTTTATTTACAGGGTGGTCTTTATTCTGAGATGGACTTTCACAAATTTGACCATATGTGTAGTTTCCATTTTAATTTACTAATTTTTATAATGAATTTTCCCAACTTCACAGTGTTGATGATTAACCAAATTAATGATAAACAGTTTTACCTATATGCATTTGTATGACATTGTAATTTTCTTTATTTTGTGATTCAGTTTAGTCACAAGTGAAAGTGTTTGTTAGATTTGTTAAAGGTCTTTGAAATGTGTTATTGATTGAAGAAAATGTACAATTTATTAATATGATATTGATTTGTGTATTAAAGACAGGAACCATGATTTATTCTGTAGGGATTTATTAACGTTGTCTTGTTTTTTATGTATATTTGGTATAGATATTGATAATGCATTTGATTTATGAAATAGATAGTTGTTTATAATGTTCTAATTATAGACATAAAATAATAATAAGTACAGTCTTGTTTATTTGTAGAGATGTTACAATTTTATAAATTAATAATAAAGTGTCTACATTTCTAATTGTGATTGATTATTTATTTATTGATTGATTGGTGTGGATGAGTTAGTGTCCTTGATGGAAACTGGGTAACTGATATGTAACCCAGATAGTAATAAAAATGTATGTCAGGGTTTTGCACAGATTAGATTAGATAGCGTGGAAAATTACTAGCATAGAAATCTCATTGAAATTTCAAAAATTTGAAATTAATGGAAATCGCATGGATCAATTACGGAATTTTAAAATTCTGCAATGAAAATCTGAAGGTTTAATTATTGGATAAGAAATCCTTAAAACTCCAATACCTAAGGACAGGTACCAATGGTTAAAAGTACTAATACAAAATAGAACATTTTTCCTGCCTACCTTTTACACGGAAATCTTTTCTACGACACCTTAGTATAATAATTTATATAACCTCGAGTTTGCATCTCTGAATATCATGTGAGGGGATGAAAGCAATGAGTGTAATTGAAAGATTTTTCTCATGAACCCTGATTAGACCTGATCGTGACAAGTTGAGAAGAAATATTTTCCTAGACAGGAACCATACCAGAGTAAACGAACTCAAAAATTTAGCATAAGCCCAAAGATCATTTGCTTTGAAATGAAAATGGTTCAACCTTGGTTAGTGGTTGCAGCAATAATGATTCGCCTATGCACGTGTATCATGATAGAAGTGTATGCAGTCGGATAGTACTAACTACTAATGCTTGCTTAATTTCATTATTTTGGTATTGAAGTTCTTACAATTAACTGTAATTTCCAAGACATGTCAATTTATATCTATCTAAAAGTGCAAGGTCCAATGTTTTTGCTATGCCTTTGTTCACAATGGAT